>NC_081420.1:136646063-136853563 GCF_949786415.1 Peromyscus eremicus
CTGTGGCACAGGGTCAGCCTGATCTTCCTGCATCCTTTGGGTAGCCTGGGATGATAATGTTGAAGGTGTGCAGGTTAGTGTGGTTTGAGGGCCCGGCAGAAGTACCCAGGGGTGACACAGAGGACCATTCTGTTCCCTGGCCCTGCCTGGATGCCCCATCTGCCCCCACTGTCCCCACTGTCCCCACTGTCCCCTCACTGTTCCACTGCCTGTCCTAGCTTCTCATGGCCTGTCCTGAGCTGCCCTTAGGGTGAGGTCGAGACTTGCGTGTCCCTGAAGGCTGTGGTAAGAGCAGATGCCTGTGGCCATCCATCAGGGAGACTTACTTCAGGGAGAGAGGCTCTTGGCCCAAGTCGCATCCTCAAACCAGTCCCGTGTCTAGAGGAAGTCTCTGCACCGGGCCTCATTGTGTTTCAGGATTTCCCGTTTCCTGACCGCCTAACCTATTTATGGGCCACAATAGTTCCTTCCCCAGGGAACTCTACTGTACTGGGCCCAATTGATGGAGCCTCTGGACAGGTCCAGCCTGGGCTTGGGGATCATTTTACATAAGTGGGTATCATTTTACATGCTACATTACAGAGCCAGCTAGGGTGTGGGGTTGATGACTCTGAGGCTCTGAATGAATACAGCAGTCCATCAGAGACCGTGTGTGCAAGACGACCAGCCCTTGGCTCAAGGTGTCGTGACAAGCATTCTACCTCGGCACCAACTTCCTTTCTCATCTCATTTCCTACCTCCCTTACCTGCCCCTCCCCGCTAGCTGAAGACCCACTCACTTCTTGGCACATGCCTCTTTTCCTGCCCCAGGACTGATGCTTGATGCTTGTGACATTCTACCCACCCTCAGTAATTAAATCTAGCAAGATTTAACCAATGAGGAGACGCAGTTGTAGTTGGACAGTTCTTACCCAGCCCTCAATGCCCATATTCAAATGTCATTTCTCTTGGGGAGCTTTCTCGTGCCTGGATCCTGGTCCACACCCAACCCAGTTCTGATCCCATCGAGAGAATATTAAGCAAATGAGTATCAAGCAAATGCTGTAGGTGTTTTAGATTAAGAAGCAGAGCCTGGAATGGGAACTCCTGGACTTGGTGAGAGTCTTGGCATCCCAGAAAGAAAGCAAAGGAGTTTGGTGGGGTTGGAAAAAGGCTAAGGAAATCCACAGCTCCTGCGGAAATCTGGTCTAACCTGACCTTGGGCTCATCAGCAAAGCTGCAGTGTGTGGAGGCTAGGGAGCAGGGAAACCGTCCAGTCCTTCAGCTTCACCCAGACCTCCCAGACGTGCTCAGGGAACATGGCTTTATTGGGCCAGGGTATCCTCTCCAAACAGCAGCAGCAGCTGAGAGAGGGCTACCAGCCATCTTGGGGACCCAGGGAGACAGGAGCAGCATTTGCCATAAGGAGTCCAAATCCTGCCCAACGCAGGCTCCCTGGAACAGGCACAGCCACCCAGGTGCCAGGCTGTAGTAGCCATGCTAGCTCATTATGGATTACATCAGGTAGCAGCAAGCATGTCCAACAGTCCCCTGGCACACTTAGCGTGGCATGGGTCGCTTGCTGTGGGTTGGAGGGGTAATGATTGATGAGACGCTGCATGCAACTGGCCAAACTTCATTGCCTTCTGGGCTCATCTGAGGTCACGTGTTCTAAAGTTCAGAAATATGAACAACCCCAAATAGGGACCTAATAACAGATCTGCACTTCGTGAACTATGAAGAGGCCTCAGTATCTTTTCCAGGGCTTGGTATTTAGTACGAATCAGTGGATGGATGATGGACAGATAAAAGGGTAGATGATAGACAGGTGGATAGGTAGATGAATAGAGGGTAAGTGGATGGTGGGTAGGTGGTAAAGAGGTAGATGGCTAAATCAATAGTGGATAGATAGATGGGTAATGGATGTGGATAGATGAATGATGGGTGGATGAATGACAGGTGCATGGATGGAGAATGAGCAGAAGATACATCAGTGGTAGATGGGTACTTAGTGACTGGAGGGAGGGAGAGACATTAGATGGATTGAAGGAGGGCAAACAGGCAGGTGGATGAATGGATGGATGTAAGTGAATGAATAACTGAACATTTTATTGCTTTATTGTATTAATTATTTTGAGACAGGGTTTCTCTATGTAGCCCTGGCTGCCCTGGAACTCACTCTGTAGACCAGGCTGACCTTGAACTCAGAGATCTGCCTGCCTCTGCCTCCCAAGTGCTGGTATTAAAGGCATGTGCCACCATGTCCGGCTTTAAGTGCATTTTAAAAATGATTTCTTTATTTTTATTTTGTGTGCATTGATGTTTTGCTTGTGTGCATGACATGTAGGCCTGTGTGAGGGTGTCAGGTCCCCTGGAACTGGAGTTACAGATAGTTGTGAGCCGTCATGTGGGTGTTAGGAATTGAACCGGGTCCTCTGGAAGAGCAGTCAGTGCTCCCAACCTCTGAGCCATCTCTCCAGCCCCTAAGTGGATGTTTTATACATGGAAAAACTGAAGTTCCAAGAGGCAGAGGTCACAGGGAAGTGTGGCTTGTACTCAAAGTTTTTTTTTTTTTTTTTTTTAAAAAAAAAAGGTTGCAGAACCAAGATTCCAATTTATTTACCCCAGAGATGAAAAAAAATGAATAAACAAAAATCAATGGATTCAGTCTCTGCCTTGTTCCTATGACAAGGAACATCCCCTAAGGTAAGTCCTAAATGGATAGGTGATGGGTGATAGATAGATCGGTGGGTAGGTAGAGTCCCCTAAGGAGAGGAGAGGGGAAATCCTCTGGAGAATGAGTGTGGAGTGGGATGGGCTGGGAGATAGGATGACCCTGGAGCAGAGGCCCTGCTCTTGCTGCTTCATGGCCCTAAGGTAGTCTTCAACAAAGGCCTGGGCCATCCAGACGCCAAGCACGTGTTTATACAGGAGAGGAAGTAGGCAGAGAGTCAAGACCAGCTGGAGGAGGGCCACATCCCTTTGACCAAACTTAGATGGAGGTGATCATGCCTAGGGAAGGGTCAGGGAGAGGAGGAATGTTCAGAGGTCCCAGTGCCCCATGCAGCTGAGCAGTTCTCTGAGGAAGGCGGGGGAAATCGCGGTGAGTTTTCAACCTGGTGGAAAGCAGAGAGGAAATGAAGGTGTCTGGCTGCCGGTGCCCATCGCCTGGACCTGCGGGCAGGAGGCTGGAATCCCATCCTTACAGTATGTATTTTGCAACCTGAAGCCATGTGCTGGGACCTTGGGCTCCCCCAAACAAGTGACAAAGGTCTGGCCAGATGTCTATGGGGATGCTTCGGGTTGGCACACACTGCAGAACATGCCCAGTTAAGAAACTGTCATAGCTCTCCTAGGTTCAGAGGGCCTAATCCCCAAGGGCCAGGAGCCAAGACTCAGAGCCCTGGAGGGAGGAGGGTTTGAGGCTGTGTGCTCTGTCTCTGTGTTAGTTACCCTGTGTGACCTTGAATTGGAGATGATGCCTGAGGCTCTGTCGTAAATCAATTAGGCGCAGGGCCTAACCTCAGGTTGGCCACTGGCCAGATGTGGGGCAGTTGACATTCTGGAGCCTCTGTCTCCTCCTGGGAGAGGAGAGTGCAGCACGTATCCAGGGACCCAGCAAAAAGTGCCAGCCTTTCCTGCCTTGCTTCTCTGTGACATTAACATCAGCCTTCAGGAAGCAGGCAAACGCTGTCCTCACATTGCAGGTGAAAATCCAGGTCCCAAGCCCGTGCAGTGGCGCATAGCCACTGTCCCAGCCACGCAGGAGGCTGAGGAAGGAGGATGGCTGAAGCCTGTGCAATGTGACGTGACCCTGTCTCAAAGACTCAACAGCTCTAAAAAACACCCATTCCTGGCCCTAAATAACAAGCCCAGAGCCTCAAGCAGTGAACTTAGTCCTGTCCGTCCTCCCCGCCTCCCCCGGAAAAAAAGAAAACCTGCTTCTCTCTCAACCATGGCATTGATGACCACGGCCAGGCTGTCTCCATTTCTCACAAGTACCTGGGGTCTGTCAGCTGCAGCAGCGTGTGTGTGTGTGTGTGTGTGTGTGTGTGTGTGTGTGTGTGTACACGAGTCCATGTGTTCACGAGCACACGCACGCCAGCATTCACTTGTGCACACACATACCTGTGCTTGCGTACTCACAGCTATATCACTTTGTATATGTATGTGACACACTCATATGCATGTGAACATATATACAGTCTTACACTCGAATGTGCACGATACTTCTGCACACTCCTGAACACACTCACAGGCCTGCCCCACCTGCTGGCATCCAGGGTCCAGTGCTGAGAGACCAGGGTTTGTCTAGCAGGAGAGGAAAGAAGAAGAGAGGGAAGCAGAGGTGGAGATGAGGTGGGGAGGAGGGGAGGGGTGGGGAGGGGCAGCAGCTAGCTGCCTGTTCCATGGAAGGATCAGATTTTCCCTGGAAACACCCAGGCCCTGCCCTCCGCCCCTCTTCTCCAGCGGCCTTTTCCTGATTTCCCTGGAACAAAGGATGTGGTAAGGATCCACCTGGGCACGGGCACACACTGGCCTCACCATTCAGCTGGGGCTGAAGAGCCCCTCTCCTGCCTGCCACGCTCCCTACCACAGCTCTGCCTTGAAGAGAAACTGAGTTGCTGAGCTGCTGGGTGCTGCCGACCCGCAGAAGCATGTGCAGTCCATACCCTTCAAAGGGCGGTGGTGGCTAGTCCCCTGCCTGAGGGAGGGATGGGCTGCTCTACGGGGAGGAGGGCACCTTCCCTGCAGGCCTTCTAGTGAGAAGCTCCTACTTGTGTCTAATTGATCCGTCTTGTGTGGTTCCTACCCTGGCCCTCCGAGACCCTTGCTTTGTGTCTTCTCCGCCTGCAGAGCTGGGTGGGTCACAACAGGATGGCTGGGAAGAAGCGGCCCCTGCCCAGGCCCCGTTTCCATTTGTGGCTCCTGCTCAGGCTTCCTGCCCCCACCCCCACCTCGTCTCCTCATTTCCTCGATCTCCCCTCCTTTCATTTCCCTCTCCACCCCCACCCCCTCGTCCTCCCCACCCCCCACCAGGCCTCTTGGGCTTTCTCCCGCTCTCCCGTCCCTGTGGCTTTCAGACGCTCTCTCCTTTCTTCTCCCTCCCCAGCTCTCAGACCATCCTGTCAGCCACCCTTCTCCCCCGGGATGGCTCGCACGTCTCCCACCAGGGCTGTGTCCTGAGTGGGTCCCCTGCTCCCACGGGCGCCCCGCTCCTTCAGTCCCTCCTGGCTCCCGGGTACTCTCCTCCACGTGGGGAGGGCTCTTGGCTCCTGATGTCGTCCGGGCTGGGGACAGACTTGCAACTCTCCCTACTTGCCATTTTAAGGCTCCAGCTCAGCGGCAGCTTCCTCTCTCCATTCCACCCAACCCTGGCCTTTGCAGGTACCCCTCCCCTCTGCCTAGGAGACCATCAGTCGGCCCTGCTCCGTATACACTCTCCCTAAAGGTAACAGCCTCACATCCCTTCTTTATCATTATTATTACTATTATTACTATTTGACAATTTCATGTATGTATGTAATGAATTTTTGTCATTTTACCCTTGCTCATCTTCCCTCTCCTGCTGAACCCTTCTTCATAAGTCAGCTCCTAATCTGAGTTCTGTTTGTGTCTGTTGAGAGAGAGCCTCTGAATCTAACTAGGGTTGCCTGCATGAACACCCCCGAAGGTCATTTACTGGAAAAAAAAAAAAGGCGACTTATCAGTGGCTACATCACTAAAGAAAAGTGACACCCTCCCCTAGTCACCATTAACTGCCAATAGTTCCTCAGGAAGGGGTGGGGGCCTCATGAGCCCTCCCTCACCTTTGATGAAAAGTTTCCAGGGCCAGTTAGCGGGAAGAGGTTCTCAGAGTCAGTAATCACACTACCTTGCCCACTCTGCCTTCCCAACAAGGAGTTTTCACATGACTTCATGACCAGATCCCCCCAGCCACTGGGAGGACCCCTCTGTGCTCCCCACTTCCTGCCCACCTCCTCTAAAAGCAGGTCTGCCCAGCCCAGAATGCAGCAGCTGCAGGGAGGGATGTGGCCTTGGTTGGGGTGAGAAGTCCTGGCCAACCATTCAGAAAGAACAGCTAACACTCTGAAAGAGGCCAGCCCACGTGGCCCCGGAACAACAGAACTGAGGAGACCTCGGACCCTACAAACCTGACCCCTTTTCTCCAGTCTGGAGGATTCCAGTTCCCACTTAGGGGTGTGCACTAGATAGGCACCTCACACCCCGGCTGGTGCAAGGCTCTTTGTCTGTGGGGTTCCCTGCAGCAGAAGGCTGCTGCTGGTTGCTGCCATCCCAGCAGCCACCCAGCACCACAGGCTGTAAATCACTGCTCTTTGTAACGGTAACGCCCGCGTTACTGTCACCCGTTCACCATGTCCGAGCGAGGGGCTGCGGATAAAAAATAGAGACAAGAAACAGCGAGTCATTCGCCACGGCTGTAAGCCGGGTGCCAGCCGAATGCCGTTTATTGAAAGAGGGAGGAAACCTTAAATACAGGCTTACAGCACAATGGGAGATCCCCCCGGAGGGCAGAAGTTTGCTACTGAATGTTCTACATTCTTGCATCTAAGCTGTTAACGCCCAATATGCAGGATACACAAACAAGGAACTTCCCTAAAGCATTCAGGAGGGTGGATACCGGCAGGGAATTAGAATAGGGAGGACATCTGGTCAAGGTCAGCAAGCAGGCAACGGCTTTACTCAATATGGGAGGAGACCAGGGCCCTACAGGTCCCCCCTTTTTTACTAAAAAATGAGCTTCTGACTTAGGTTGCGTGGGACGTCAGCAGGTCACCTTACCCGTCATGGAGACACCTGCCCAGGCCCCGCAAGTGCTCTGTCTTAGGTTGGTGAGCGCCCCCCAAGCATTACCCGTCTCTGAATACTCATTATCATACAGGCTCAACCATGTGAGCTGTAGAGTAAACTGTTGCCAAAGATCTCAAAGTGGCACTGGGCTTGCAATCTGTGCGACCCAGAAAAGACCAACAGTAGTCCTAACCCACCCATAGCCAGGAGGCTAAAGGCGACTGAGCCATTCCCTTCTTAAACGAGCCTTACTGCAAATTGGAGTCCTTGTAAAGTGGTATCCCATAAACAAATGGAACTTGAGTTTAAATAATTTTTACAACTTTCAAAGCCAATCTAAATGTATAAATGTAGAATTAAATTTATCATGCCCAATAAAATAAAAGATTAACTAACTGTGGTAGCTACTTTTGCTGCCAGGGTCTCCATTGTGCTAGCTGTAGAACCCAATTATGAAATAGCCATCCCAGAAATAGTAGCAGCAGTGGCCACCACCGCTATAACAGCAACAACGGCAACAGCGATGTCAGAGTCTTCTGGAGCATGTGAGCATCATCTGTGTCTAACTGTCACGGTCCATTGGCATGGACGCAGCTCCAGGAACATGAGCCATCAAGGCCCATTTTTCTTCATCCCAGCACTACTTAGGCTGGCAGGTCTGCAAAAGAACAACTAAGAACCATAAAGAAAACAAAAACAAAAACAGCAAACAAGGAGCAGAACTAATGGTCTCATAAATGGCTACATTCAGGCTCACAAATTTTAAGGTGTCTACAAAAGAGGCTAGATGAATTTTAGGAGGCCAATAAATGTTGCACAGAGCCATTCCTGAAAAGTAGGTACTACACCAGCTTGAAGAGGGTTGTAAAATGTGAAAAGGCTTAGCTGGCATGCTACTGTTAACAAATGAAGGTCATTGACCTTCAGAGTTATTCTTAATCTCCAAGGTGTGACATATTCTCAACATTTTTGAAAAAAGGTTACCATACATTACCTTCTGAAGAATCCAACCACATGGCTACAGTTCCTAGGCTTACGTTAATGCTTGCCAAGGCTGGCTATATTGGGCTCTTAATCCCCATTGGCATCAGAAGGGGAGAGTTTTTTACGAAGGCCCAATAGGTCTCTGCCATGTCGGGATTTAGCAGCAGCCACAGGGCGCACACAGTGCTCAGGAACCCGAAGAGGAACTTCATTGTCCTGTGGAAAGACACAAACAGATCCCCGGGCCCACACCAACACCGGATCGGGTCCCCTCCAAGTGCCAGTAGAAAGGTCCTTCCATCGCACCAGAGGATGATTTGCAACAGGATCCCTCCAGTGCTTATCTGCAGCGGATACTCCAGCAGAATCCACCAATAAAAAATTTAAAATATATAAAACAAGGGAAAGAATAGAATGTGGAGAGGAGAGATGAGCCCCTAGCTCCCCCCTTTTTACTTTAGAAATATATGTTTTTAAGGTACGATGGCAGCGTTCTACTATAGCCTGTCCTTGAGGATTATAAGGAATACCAGTCTTATTAACAATAGAAAAGTCTTGGCAGAATTTTGAAAATCCCATACTGCTGTAGGCGGGACCATTATCAGTTTTTATGCATTTTGGCATGCCCATGTAAGCAAAAGCATGAAGGCAATGATTCTTTATATCTTTAACCGTTTCCCCTGAATGGGCAGAAGCAAAAATTAAAGAAGAATATGTATCAATAGACATATGGACATATTGTAATTTTCCAAAGGAAGGTACGTGTGTGACGTTCATCTGCCATATATGATTAGGTAAAAGTCCTCGGGGATTAACTCCCAAATGAGGAATAGGTAAAAATTCCATATAAATAGGACATGATTTAACTATCTGGATGGCTTGTTCCCGGGTTATGCCTGTATGATGACGAAGAGATCCAGCATTAAGATGATAACGTTGATGCAACTGAGTAGCCTTATCAAAGGTGGAGCAAATTAATGTGACAGCCATACGAGTAATGGCGTCAGCCCTCAGATTATCTTTATTTAGAGGTCCAGGCTATTGAGTGTGAGCTCTAATATGATCCATATAAAGGTTATGTGAGCAGGACCATATAAGTCCTTGCATTTCCAATAAATATTCATGAATGGGAGAAATGGATGGTATGTAGGCTGTTGTCTCCAAAGGCATAATGGCATGTGCCATATATTGATTATCAGTATAAATATTTACATTCTCATCAGAAAACATCTGTAAAGCAAGCAACAGCGCCTGTACCTCTGCCATTTGGGCAGAAGTGCCCTGGACTTTTATTCTCTTTATTATGTTACCAGAAACCATCATAGCAAAACCATGTGAAGTGCCATCAGTAAATACTACATGGGCCTGAGGAATAGGAGTCATCTGTACTATCTTGGGAAATATAACAGGATGCAATTTAAAAAAAATTTACATACATCATTGGAGGGGTAGTGAGTATCAAACCGACCCTGCATGGAGCATGTCAATATGGTCCAATCATTATCATTAGCTTGCAACCATGCTATTTGAGACTGGGTGTATGGGGTCATTACAATATCTGGCTCCTTATCAAAAGTTTGAACATTGATCTTGATTCCCTTAAATATAATCTGAGCAATAGCCTGTGGATAAGGAGTGATGTTTTTTGCTGGAGAAGCTGGGGAATGTATCCATAGAATAGGACCTGTTTGCCAAAACATTCCAGTAGGTGAATGAGTAAAACAAAATATTCATGACCTAAATAATGATAGGGAAAAGATATCTGTACCTTTTCTGGGGCAATCTGTAAATTAGCCAGGCTAAGAACCTCTTGTAATTTAGAAAAGGCATCAAAAACAAGTTTTTTATCTTTAGCAGCCAATAAAATATCATCCATATGAGTCAATCATAATTAAATGCCATGGGGCAGGCAAATCAGGCTGTGTTGCTCCCATGAGAAGCATGGTATTATTTACAGCTCTAAGATCTTGTAATAGCCGCCATTTTCCTGACTTCTTGTAGAGGCCAGTTGGGATCTCAGGATTCTTGTGAAATTATAGATATGCCCAGCACCAGAATCTAGTAATTTTTTAATCTCAATCCCATATAATTTTATTTTTAATTTAGGCTGTTTATCATTGATAACTGTTTGTCAAAACACCTTTTTCCTATACTTTCAAAGCCTCCAGTTCTACATATAGGTGCCATTTTGCAATTAAAATAGGAAAGCAATAT
The DNA here is from genome assembly GCF_949786415.1 of Peromyscus eremicus. Classification (NCBI taxonomy): domain Eukaryota; kingdom Metazoa; phylum Chordata; class Mammalia; order Rodentia; family Cricetidae; genus Peromyscus; species Peromyscus eremicus. The sequence goes on from NC_081420.1 coordinate 136,656,054, forward strand.
TAATCGAGCAATTTTATCACCAGCTTCTATTTTCATGGTCCTTTTTACATATACCAATTATAAAAGGATTAAATACAATCTCTATAGGATTTGAAGAGGTAACTTTAGGTAATACTCTTGAGTATTTTTATAAAATGTTAAAATTAGGATCCTTTTTTATAGATTCCAAGTAACATTAATGTAAATTGCCAAATATTAACAATGTGGACCAATTTACTTGTATTTTATTTACTAGAAAAATAATTTTGTAACCTCTTTATCAGTAAGAGATTATTATTTATGGGTTTATCTTAGCAACATTATTTAATAAGTTAACAACCCAATCCATTTCAGGTGTTAATACTTCTATAGAATTCTAGAAAGCAACTTAAAGAGCAGAGCCAAATTTTCAGTAATGATCAACAGACAAGAGCATACCTAATATATAGTTCACAATTATGAATTCTGTTCCTTAGTTTATCTACCATGAGAATCCAAACATTTATTAAGACAATCAAAAGAACAGAACATCCTTTATACAATGAATAATTAATATCCCTGGAAATTCAACAGCATTGACTTAGCATTCCATGTCTGACCGAAACCATTTTTCACCAGAAGTTAGGCCCGTTTAAACTTTTAGTGGTAGTCCCTCTCCTGGCTTTTTTAAACTTTTAGCGTTAGTCCCTTCCTGGGCCTCTGCTCACTTGGAGCGAGCTGAAGCTGTGGCTTAGCTTTGGCTCCGTCCAGTGCCCAGGCTCTAGTGCTGGTGCCCGCCCGGGCCGCGCTCCATTGCAGCTCCACCTCCCACAGGCCTGTACCTGTCTGTCCGCTGCTCTGAGCTATCTTGTGCATGTCCACCACTGCCGCCGCTGGGCGCGCGCGCCCCGCACACACAAACTCATGTTTAAACTTCCTACTCCCATGAAGGGACTACCTAATGAGTTATTCCCATCATAAGGGAAAAACAGAAAAACATTTCCCATGAAGGGATCCTAAATATTGAATTGTTCCCACTCTGAGGGAGAAATAAAAAGCATTTGAACCAAAATAAGCAAACAGACAGCAGAACTTCTAACCTCTGGGCTCTCTTGCTATTCAGCCAGCAGCAATGAGGCCTACCTGCCGATTCTTAGTAATTCAGATGCTGCACTGCAGAAAGAGCTCAGAGTTTCAGCTATCCTGAAAATTCTACAATTGGAAAGAGCCTTTTCTTCCTCCATTACCACTGGGAAGGGGCTTTTCTCTTTTGTTCATCCTTCTTCTACAGGGCCCCAATCTTTAGGCCTAGTTTCAAAATTTTTCCCCTTTTTACCGGGAAAATCCTTTTTTCTTGATTAAGATTTTTTTTTTCCCTTTTCTAACAGGAAATTTCCTTTCCTTCCCTCTTCTCTATTGGGAAGATTTCCTGTTTTATTTAAAATCTTTAGCTGTCTTGTCCTTTCTTAACTTCGGTGCCTTCCTGCTTCAACAGTCCAATCAACTGACTGTGAGCTAGCTGCACCCATTTCAATTCACCCTTATCTTTTCTTTTTTTCTTTAAATTGCTGGCCAGCCTTACCTTTCGGGTGTCCATCAGCTTGTCCCTTCTTTCTCGGATCTTGGTAACGTCTTGGTAGAATCTCGGTGGAACCTCCATTTGTAACGGTAACGCCCGCGTTACTGTCACCCGTTCACCATGTCCGAGCGAGGGGCTGCGGATAAAAAATAGAGACAAGAAACAGCGAGTCATTCGCCACGGCTGTAAGCCGGGTGCCAGCCGAATGCCGTTTATTGAAAGAGGGAGGAAACCTTAAATACAGGCTTACAGCACAATGGGAGATCCCCCCGGAGGGCAGAAGTTTGCTACTGAATGTTCTACATTCTTGCATCTAAGCTGTTAACGCCCAATATGCAGGATACACAAACAAGGAACTTCCCTAAAGCATTCAGGAGGGTGGATACCGGCAGGGAATTAGAATAGGGAGGACATCTGGTCAAGGTCAGCAAGCAGGCAACGGCTTTACTCAATATGGGAGGAGACCAGGGCCCTACACTCTTGTCTGACTTGGCCTATCTGCACATACTTTGAAAGGGAAGGACAGATGCTTGCTGCCCCCAGCTGCTGCCCCCGCCAGCCCAGAACTGGTGTCATGGAAGAGAAAGGGGGTCTTTATGCCCACAGGCAAGAGGGCACTCTGTCCCCTGTCAGTCCCCACACAATGCACTCTGGTGAAAGGGCCTTTTGTGATTGGCCAGGACAGACTTAGCACCCTCCCCACTTAGGAGGCGGTGGTCACCAGATCAGGGGCCCTCTCCGGGGTTGGGGGACGGTCACAAGCCACAGTCAGGGAAGCCTTGGACCTAAGAACTCTAGGAAGAGGCCATCGGAGTCTGGAAATATGCAAGGACACAAATGGTGGCCGGAGGGGTGGGGATGGAGTCCTGTGTCCACACAGTCTGTGCTCACATAGCTGCTTGAGACCCTTCCTAATGGAACTGTCGCTGAGGAGGCCACACCCACTCCCAGAGTGACCTCCACTGCCTTGCCTTCTCTTCACTCCCCTCTTTCCCCCCTCCCTACCCTCCACCCCGGCACATGCCACCTCAAGGATGCACATGCATTGTCCCCCCTACGCAGGATGCTGGTCCCTGAGACACCTAGCTACATGTCACCACTGTGAAGGAAGAGGGGTCTACAGGGACCTCTTGGCTGGCTTCCTCACACCACACTGTGATAACTGTGTCTGTGCATGTTAGTTATTGGTCTTCCCAGCTAGGACAGAAGTTCGTTCGGCAAGGGAGTTCACATTCACTTACTTCACAGCCTGCTCCTATCACCCCGTAGGTTCATGTAGGTTCACAGTGACTGTGTGAACACATAGATGGTTGTTACTTAGCCTTTCTCCCACCCTGAGAGGCGGGCACAGTGAGCCCATTTATAGACGGCGGCTCTGGGAACTGGGGGATGTTTCCCTGGCTATGTGGAAAGGGAGAAGTAGGGATGTGTTTTCAGACCCATTGCCTTTCCCCACATACTCCCTGGCGTTGACCCCCAGCACATCCCACCTGGCTGGCCCTTTAGACATGTGTGTGAAGATGCCGCACATGGCTGGCTCTGAAGTTCAGCTTGATGGATCCATCCCTTGCACGCTGGACGAACCCCATGCTGAGTCTTCATGCCCTGTCATCCTCTAAACCTCTCCCCTACAAGGCTGACCCCACTGAGGCAAGTCTCTTAGTACCCCCAACCTTAGCACCCTACTGGCAACGTGGGGCAGTCACCCCCACCCAGCAGGTGCATCTGTGGGGACACGCACAGGAAAGGGCGCCTGGGACCTGAACCACAAAACCATAGGTATCAACAAGAAAAGGACAGAAGGATCACAGAGTCTGACTTAGTCCTCCCCCTCCATGTCCTCCCCAGCTGGAGGAAAGGCTGAGAGAGGGGTTGCCGGAGGGGGTCACCCTCCCCAAGGCCAGGCAGAGGGCAGGAGATGGGAAGCCAAGAAGTCCTCCTCCACGGGAGAAGGTTCTCTTCAGAGGAAGTCACCATTCAACCAGGAACCAAGCAGGATCCATCTTTCCCGAGCCGAAGAGGACTTGTCCGTCAGCAGCTTCCGTCTCGACCGTGCTAGAGAGAGGGAAAGAGGTTTTCCTATAGAAGCCAAACGCCATTTTCCTTAGTCCCGACACTTCTTCAGAGTCCTTGTCTTGCCCCAATCCATCCTGCCACCTTCGCCCCTGGTGACTGGACAGGCTCCTCTAGAACAGCAAGCTGGTCCACCGCTGTGCTGGTGGGACCATGGGCTAGGAGCAGCAGGCCACTCGTCAGCAGAGGCAGAGCTGGGGTGGAGCACGGTGGCTCTGCCCCACCCGAGGCCTGCACCTGATCTGAAGACAGAGCCTCGGGTGCAGCTGCTGTCTGCAGTGCGGGCTGGAGCCACCATTTGCTTATTCACTCTCATTCATTCATTCACTCACTCATTCATTCACTCATTCACTCATCTACTCATTCCACTAGTTCATCAAATTCACTCAATGCCATGCAGTTCAGCAGCTGGCCCTGCCCTCTCAGGGTACAATGTGTTCCTCTTGGTCCCCAATGCTTTTCTTGAATCCCCCGTCTTCCTCCTGGCAAGAATATCAGCAGTCCCCTTACTACAAACCCCTCCCAGTATCTCTGTGAGAATAGTCAAGGCCCAGGAGCTGTGCCAACCACCACAACATCCTGATGACAGCTATGGTTACCATGACAACACACCATGAATGGACCTAAGCCCACCCACTCCCAGGAGGTGCATGTTGCCCTCATGACTCCTATTTCTGCAAAGAAAGGCTCAGTGAGGTGAGTCTTGGGAGAACACAGATGTAGCACCAAGAGTTGAGGTTCAAGTCCAAGCTGGCCTGTCCTACACGATGGCCTTATCGCTGGACCACTTGACTTTTCCAGGCCAGGCCCCGAGGCTCATGTCCACCATCCATCAGGCAGGGATGTCACATAGCCATGGAGGTGTGAAGTCCCCACAGAGCCTGCTTCCTGATAGGTGGCACTGGGAGGCCTTGCCTAGATGTAAGGGATTGTTTCTCCTGTGGTCCAGACAGCCCAGTTCCCTATGAGGAGAGGCACCATCCCTCCTCCAGCACTGGCCCCTGGGACCTCCTTTTCTTCTCTGCTTTTTCCAGGGCCACAGGGACCAAGATGGGAAGACTGAGTCCATCTTAACCCCTAGGTCTCATCCTGTTCCTCCCACCAAGCCCTCAACCAGTGCAGACTGCGCTCGGAGCTCCAGCCTCTCTCCTGAAGCCCCCTTCTGCCCCGTTTCCTCCAGGGCCCAACTCTTTCCTCCACAGCCTGGGCCACTCTGTGCTGGACCTGGCTCTGGTCCTGTTTCCCTACCCCATTGCCAGTCCTTGACTCGGCCAGTCATAGTTCCTGGTTGGAAGCCAGTGGACCACTCAAAATAACCAGTCCCTTTCCCTAGGGCAGTGAACAGCTGCAAGGGATTTGAGTCCTAGGACCGGAACCAGAAAACCCCCACCCACAGCCCCACGCCCACAGCAGGTGGCGGGGGCCTGTGGTAAGGAGGCTGCCCTAGCCCTGAGTTCAGAACAGCCTTGTTCCCCAAGCAAGGCCTTCTCCCATCGGGGTAGAGGAGACGGAAGGAGCCTATGAAGGCTGGCCTCCCCCACCAAGCCTGTCCACCTGTGCCTCCAACTGGGCCCCTTCACGCCTGGGGCTGCAGCTCAGAAATCCAATGTCAAGGGATAGTCTGTTTCGCCAAACAAAGATGTCTCTGCCTCTCGGTCCCATCTACCACTCTCCACAGCCTGGGTTTGCATCACCTAGGTCCCCAAAGGCCTCCTTCACAAAGCCTTCCTCCTTCCTCCTTCAGTTTGTGAGGAATCAAATGGTACTGCTGTCTCTCAGCTCCTGCCCTGCCTTCTCCCTCCCACACCACAAGAACTCAGACACCCCAAGCTGATTCGAGGCAAGCAGCGCGTCCCTCTGCACAGACCCACAGACCTGCACACGTTTGGGGACCTGGCCTTCCTGCCTTTCATTAGCCTTTTCCCTCTCTCCTCTTCTTTTCTCTTTGAAGATACTCTTCCATCGTGTGCTTTAGCTAAAGCTGCCTCGTATTCTTTTGTTTGGGGGGGGCGGGGGGGGGGACTGAGATGAGCTACCTGCTAATACGTAAGCATTTCAGGCTTTCTCCTGACCAGGACCCCTGGTGCTGGCATGATCTGGGAACCTACGGGGAATGCAGACTCTGGTTTTTGAGCCCCTCACCTGCCTAATCAACTTGCATTTTAACAAAATTCCTAGGTGGTTTATGTATGTGCACGGTGAGACGCACATCAGATCAGCTTACTAAAGACACGATTATACAGTAGTGGACATTTTCTGATAAGTTTTCTTTTGTTCAGCGAAAGCATTCATAGTAGTGGAAAGTTCAGTATGGCTGCCGTGAGCCACACTGGAGTGACTGGACAGGCCATTTGGCATGCTGGAAGCTGAACACAGCAACTAAGAATTTCGCAAAACGGGAATTGAACCTGGTCCCTTTGGAAGAGCAGTCAGTGTTCTCAATCACTGAGCCATCTCTCCAGCCCCTGGTTTTTAAGTTTAATTCATTATTTATTTAATTTTTGAGATAGGGCCTTACTACGTAGACTAGGCTGGCCTTGAACTCACAGAGATCTGCCTGCCTGCCTCTGCCTCTGCCTCCTGAGTGCTGAGACTAAGGGTATGTACCATCACATCCAGCTTATTTAAATTTTTTTCTTAAAAGACAGTTTCTTGTATACTCCAGGTTGGCCTCAAACTTGTTGTAGAGCTGAAGGTGACTTAGACTTCCTGATCATCCTCTCCATCTTTCCAGGCCTGGGATTGCAAGCATGCTACTGTGCTGTGCTGGCTGGTTTTATGTCAACAATACACAAGCTAGAATCATCAGAGAGGAGTGAGATTCAACTGAGAAAATGCCTGGCACATTGTAATTAAGAATTGATGGGGGAGGGCCCAGCCCATTGTGGGTGGTGCCATCCCTGGACTGGTGGTCCTGGGTTCTATAAGGAAGCAGGCTGAGCAAGCCATGAGGAGCAAGACAGTGAGCAGCACCCCTCCATGGCCTCTGCATCAGCTCCTGCCTCCAGGTTCCTGCTCTGTTTGAATTCATGTTCTAACTTCCTTCAATGATGAACAGTGATGTAGAGGTGTAAGCCAAATAAACCCTGTCCTTCTCAAGTTGCTGTTGGTCATGTTATTTCCAATAGTCACCCTGACTAAGATAACCACTATGCCCGCCTCAAAACCAGCGATTCTGAATTCAACTCAAAGCCAGTAACTAAGAGCAGGTAAAGTGGGAGTCAGCTTAGAATACTCAAGTGTCTCCCAGATGTAGGAGCCCTTGAGATTTCACTCACATAGCCTGGAGGAGGCAGCACACACCTTTAATCCCAGCACTTGGGAGGCGGATCTCTGTGAGTTCGAGGCCAAGCCTGGTCTACAGAGTGAGTTCCAGAACAGCCAGGACTGTTTCATAGAGAAACCCCATGAAAACAAAACAACAAAAAGATTTCACTCATGTGATAGGACTGAAAATTTGATTTTATTTTATTTTATGTTGGGAGGGAACAAATTAAAGCAAGCTTTATTAAAATATTAAATACTGACCAAGATGGAACTTGGTCAGGACCACTCCTAGAAACATCCCAGCTTGAGTGGCCTAATTTTGTTTTTGTTAACCAATATAATTTTAATTTAAATCACCATATAGAATTCCTGGACAGGGCAAACATGAAATATCCTTTGCTTTCTAATGGCTCTCAAACCTAGATGGTTGTCACCAGCCTGGCTCTCTGTCCCCAAGAGGGTCTGTACAGCCCCCATGTCCTTGTTATGCGTGATTTCACAGAGAGGCCCATGGACACTTTCGTGGAAGGGGAGGGTGCTGCCATGGGGTCCCTAGGGTGAGCTTCAGCTCCTGGGAACCATCTGGTTGCCCTGGGGTTCACTTTGGCTTCAACAGTGGGTGCTGGGGGCACATCTAGGTACACAACCAGACGAGTCGTGTGCTGGGCACACCCAGGCGCACAGCCCATCCAGGGCTTGCCACCTCGGGAAGCCCTGCTCCTTCAGCTCCCTTCCTTGAGGCTGCTGGGATTTTGCAGGTGTTTGGGAGGACAGGGGAGAGGTTGGTCAGAAAGTACCCCCCTCTCCTGCCCTCTTCCGTGCCACGACCAGTGACCCTTTCTGCCCCTGTAATTAGTAAAGGGCCTCAGAAATCCTGTTCATTAACAAAATGAAGCAAGCTCAAGAGAGATGTTTGCGCAGAAATCTCTCTGTCCCCATTTATAGAGAGGGAACCAAAGGCCGAGGACTAACACGCCCCAGGCCACACAGTGAGCCTGCAGTGGTGGAAACAAATCTCAAACCCAGGCTATGTATGTAACACCAGTAGCACTGAGCCACTAAGCTTTGATGTGCTGGGTCCTCCTCCTCATTATCCTATTGATAAAGAGAGAAATGTGGAACTGGGGGAAGCAGCCATGAATGACGGATGACATCACATGCGCTACTCGTAGGCAGCGGAGGAATACCACACAGCAATGCGAAGGAACACGTGACGGCTGGGTACAACAGCCATGGGAGCCTCACAACTGCGGTGCCGAGTGGAAGACATAAGCCGCACTGCAGCAAGGACAGCTCCACTGACACAGCTACAAAGACAGGCAAACGACACGTTGTAGGATGCAGGCAGGGGACTGGATGTGTTAAAACTCCGAAGCACTTGGGAGGCAGAGGTAGGAGGATCTCTGTGAGTTTGAGTCCAGCCTGGTCTACTCGGAGAGTTTTAGGACAGCCAGGACTGCATAGAGAGACCCTATCACAAAAAACAAAAGCAAAAGAAAGATTCAGAGCCAGGCAGAGTGGTGTGCGCCTTTAAATCCGAGTACTTGGGAGGCAGAGGCAGGTGGATCTCTGTGAGTTCAAGGCCATTCTGATCTACATAGCAAGTTCCAGGACAGCCAGCACTACATACTGAGACTCTGCCTCAAAAATAAATAACTCAACAAACAAACAAACCTCCAGAATACTTTACCTGAAGGCGATAGTGAGGGGTGAGGGCACAAGCCCTGGGAGAATACTTCAGGGGTGCCACAAATCAGTAGTGGTGTTCACATATCAACTTTTTTAGGTTATTCTACTTAGAACTAGATTTAATATAGTCTTTTGGCAAGATTTCTTAATTTAAAAAATCAAAATTGGGGCTGAGGAGACAGTAAGAGTGTTTGCTGCAGCCGGGTGGTGGTGGCACACGCCTTTAATCCCAGCACTCGGTGGATCTCTGTGGGTTCAAGGCCAGCTTAGTCTACAGAGTGAGTTCCAGGACAGACAGGGTGCTGTTACACAGGGAAAACCTGTCTGGGGGTGGGGTGGGGAGCTTGCTGCACAGGAATGAGGACCTGAGTTCAAACCCCCAGTATCCAAGTTTGTTTGTTTGTTTGTTTGTTTGTTTGTTTTAAATGGGCCTGGCCGGGCACTAGAGTCCTATAGGCCTATAGTCTAGTCCTTTAGAGGTGAGGACAAGAGGGTCACTGGGGTTGCTGGCCACCAGCCTAACTCCAGGTTCAGTGAGACACCCTGTCTCAAAGGAATGAGGCAAAGGATGGTAGAGCAGTACACCTAACATCCTCTGGCCTGTGTGTTTACAGGCAGGTGCATCTGCATACATGTGTGCATACACAAACACATAAATAAATATCAAATTCCTTGGCCCTGGCTTATTAAAATACAGACCTCTGGGGCCCAGCTTATTCAAATGAAGATTAACTTCCCTGTCTCAAGAGATCTGTATTTATGTTCTCTTTCTCGCTCTCTCCCTCCTCGTAGTTCCCCTACTCTGTCCCTTCCTCTCTCCCTCACTCCCTTCCCTGCCACATTCCTGGTCTCCGGGGCTTCTGTCCTATGACTGATCCAGCCTGGAAGGAGGGGTTTGATGTGGTTCTTGGAGGTGTAGAGGAAGAAGCAGACCGCTCAGGAAGCAGGGAGTGTAAAGCGTCTGCTCTTGGGAACCTACCCGAGAGGTGCCCTTCACATCGAGCTTACTTCCCTGTGCCTTTTCTATGACCTGGAAGCACAGGGCATTGGGAAGCAGCCAGCTTGTGCCTCTCAGCTTGATGGAAGCTCAAAATTATAAATCCACAAGGCACTGAACATCTGGATGGAGTGTGAGCCTTGGAAAAACCTTGCCTATTGGTATCCATGGTGTCTGAAGCTAAGCAAAACAGTGCACTGGGAGGATGTGGAACAGACCAACAGAATCCCTTAAAAACATCACGGTTTCACTGCATGACAGTTATGTATGTTAGCAAACGACTTCATAGGTTCCCCATCACCCAGGGTTCCCCCACTCTGGCTTCCACAAAGTGAAGCTGTAGAATCACCCCAAGAGGGTGTGAGCCCAGTGCTCAAGAATCTGAAGAGGATTGTGAGTTGGAGGCCAGCCTGGGCTACATAGCAAGACCTGGTCTCAAGAGACAGAGACAGACCATAAACACAACTTCCTTCAGGTTCCGAGGCTCACTCCACAGCCTCCTCTCATGTTCTAAAACTGCCGTATGCTCACTTGAACCCAAAGCATCCTTTGAGCCAGGGACATGACAGGTAGAAGCCTCCCTGAGCCTCTGGCCCTGAGCAAGGGAGAGTTGGAGTCCTTCCTCAAAAACTGACAGGCACTGTGCTACACTGGATGCAAAGCTGAGACCATGGTAGAAATTCCCTGGTGAATGTGCAGAACGGCTCTGTCTCCAAAGCCCCCAGCAGCTCCCCCTGGCTTGCTTCTGGGGTGCTTCTGTGGCAGCTCTGGTCTGTGGGTGCCAAGAAAGAAAGCTGGCTGTGGGTGGGATTCAGGTCCTACAGCCTGAGACATCCCAGACTGGCTGGACCCACCAGATTCCTATTCCTTTCTTAGCTCGACAATGTGGCTACCTGTGTATCTACCCCCAACAAAGACTTGGAAAGGTAAGGAATGGCTTACAAGACTTAGGAAGCTCAGAAAATTCATAAGGCTCCTCCCACACAAGAATGGGGATTGTTTACCCAGGCTAGAGCCCTTTCCATAGCCAGACGTGCCCAGTGGAGAAGCCACAATGCCAGCCCAGAGCCTGTCAGACCTGGGGACCTAGGATAGGGGCAGCCAGTGGGAACACGACCCGACTCTCCCTTGGCCCAGGGCTAGGCTAGACAATGCAAACTGACCCCAGAGAGCTCACTGGGGACAAGGGAGAGTGACAGTGGCCCAACCAGTGACCCAGGATGAGGAGGCTGGATGGGTTATGGAGAATGACTGTGGATTGTGGTGGGCCAGTGTACCTGGCCATGCTCCTGTACCTACCATTGTTCTTAGGACAAACACTTGTTACATCAATGGGATCTTTTCCTGCCAAATTGGACCCTGCTGATATCTTTATCTAATATTTGTTTGTTTGTTTTTTGAGACAGTCTCACTATGTAGCCCTGGCTAGCTTGGAACTGACTGTGAAGACCAGACTAACCTTGAACTTGAAGAGATCCACCTGCCTCTGCTTCCCAAGTGCTAGGATTTAAAGGTGTGAGACACCATGCCTGCCTTTGCTGAAGTTTTGTTTATTCTCTTAGCTACTGGACCCAAAGAGCAACTGGCGTGTGCTTGCACTGGTCAGTGGTGGCCTTCAGAGGTCCATGGAAAGATTCCGTTACATGGGTAGGATAACATAAACCTTGAATGTCTTACAGATTTTTTTAAAAAGCAGAAAGAACAGAAAAATAATGGTGAAAATATTTAAAAGAATATATACTGGAGGCTGGGCATAGTGGCGCACACCTTTAACCCCAGCATTCAGGAGGCAGAAGCAGGTGGATCTCTGAATTTGAGGCCAGCCTAGTCTACAAAGTGAGTTCTAGGACAGCCAAGGCTCTTTTATGCAGAGAAACCTTGTCTTGAAAAACAAAACAAATAATAAAGGCCAGGTGTGGTGCACACCTTTAATCCCAGCACTCAGAAGGCAGAGGCAGGTGGATTTCTGAGTTGGAGAACAACCTGGTCGACAAAGGTAGTTCCAGGACAGCCAGGGCTACTACACAGAGAAACCCTGTCTCAGAAAAAAGAAGGATGTATACTGGGGCTAGGGAGACGGCTCAGTGGAATGCTTGCCTGTAGACACAAGGGCCTGAGTTTAATCCCCAGAACCCAAATAAAAACGCTGGGTGTGGTGACATGTACTTGTAATCCCAGCACAGGAGGGGTAGGTTTTCTCTGGCCAGCCAGCCTAACCTACTTGGCAAGTCCCAGACCAATGAGAGATGGTGCCTTTGTTAAAAGAGGTAGTTGATACTTAAGGAACAACACTGGAGATTGCCCTCTGCCCTCTACATGCATGCACACAACAAACATGTGCATACACACAGACATCCAAGGAAAGTGCCCTGCATAAGTGGGAAAAAGCACTCCTGAGAGCTGTAAGATTGTGAGGTGAAAGGCCCAGGGCCAGAGGTAGGCTGTCTCCTTGTAAGTTACTGGCCAGTGAGGCACCCACACCCAGAAGTCATAAGGACTACTGCTGCCGCTGTTGGGTGCATCCCAGGACTGGGCGCTGAGACATCCAACACTTTGGCTGAAGAACATGGAGAAATCAGGCTGGGGTTGAGGCAAACTTCTCTGCTATTGCCTAGTTTTCATGCTGCTGGAAGTGTTACTCAGGTTGGTAGGGTGAGATAGAATCTTCACACTACACCACCAACATGATAGGCAACATGTGACTCTGGTGCAATAATGGCATGACCGTTAAGGGTACAACCATCTGGTTTTAATTGGCTCCAAAGACCTGCTCCACAGAAGGGAACTCACATCTGGTACTGTAAGTCAGGGCAAAAGCTGGGAGATCATAGGCCCCCATGAAGAAGCAACTACTGTTGTTTTGTTAAGTGGATGTGACCTACCTATCAAATTGCCTTGAGAACATCTGTGTCTACATCCACAGACTTGCTGCTGTTGGCTTCTATCATGGAAGGAAACTTCCTTTTTCTGCAATGGGCAGTGATTACTACAGAGACCACCAACATACCCAGTTAAGCTGCTAAGAAAAAAAAAAATCATTCTTGCTATGGTATAGTGAACCAATGTTCAGTCATAAATAGAAAAAACAAAACAAAACACCTGCATCACCCCCTCCAGGGCTCAGGAAACACTGGAAGATGGGGTGTAAAGAGCCTGAGACATTGGACGGGTGCTGTGTGGCTACTTCTGTTGTACAGAAACACACCTTTTATAGGAGGGTGGTAATGTTGTAAGGCTCAGGAAGTTAAAATCTACGGAGTGCAGGAAGCTCACCAAGGTCATAAGGTTCAAAAGACCCTTCGCCAAGATTATATGAACGGTAAACAGTTGCCAGTGGAGGGGGGACTTCTTGGGGTAGCTTGTAAGTTGTGAAGGCAGCTCCAGAGCAGCTTCTGCAAGGTGTCATCATGCCAGGCAAGACTTTCAGTGCTGCTGGCTGCTTTTGAGTCATCCCTGCTCCTGCACACCCTCATCCACACCCCTCTAAGGAACCCCAGTAAATGCAGAGGCTTGCCAAGCTACACTTCAGAGAATCATTCTTCAAGCTGTTGTCAGTAACTCCAACTTCACAGCAATACACTCTACTGAGTGGTCAGGGCATGGTATGGCCGGCAGGGCCTGGAATGTGACTAGGACTCGGTCTATTCATGTTCCTGAAGGAAAGAAACGGGCACTTCCTACTGCGGTTCCAGGTCTATTCTAGACTTTCTGTGAGCAGGTATCTGAAGTGGTTTTATGGTGTAGTCAGCCCTGTCTGGTCTTCCATTGGGAAGCCTAAGGCTTTACTGGTGCCCTGGCCAGGAGAGCCACACAGCCTTGGTGAGCCTTCTGCCTTCTATATAGGTCTGTAGACTGGGGTGGCCCCAACCTTTGCCCTTTCAGACACACTCCCGAAGGTGCCTCACAAAGACCTATGGAAGTAAGTTACAGTTGGGGCTGGAGAGCTCGCTTGGCAGTTAAGAGCACTGGCAGCTCTTCCAGGAGACCCCAGCTCGATTCTAGCACTGTGACAGCTCACAACCATCTGTAACTCCAGTCAGTTCCAGGGGATCTGAAGGGTTGTTTTTTTTTTTAGATTTTTATTTATTTATTACGTATATAGTGTTCTGTCTACATGTATCCTTGCAGGCTGGAAGAGGTCGCCAGATCTCATTATAGATGGTTGTAAGCCACCATGTGGTTGCTGGGAATTGAACTCAGGACCTCTGGAAGAGCAGCCAGTGCTCTTAACCTCTGAGCCATCTCTCCAGCCCCAGATCTGAAGCTTTTAGACATACACACAGGCAAAACACCTGGACACATAAAATCAATAAAACTTTAAAAAGTATGCTGTGGTAGAAGGCTGTGCCCAATGTACTATGCTGTATGTGCTAATTCTGGGTGGGGGTTTGTCCCACCCTAGGTGAGCCTCACAGCTGAGTGTGACCTTGGGTGTCTAGTCCTTGGGCTTCCACCTCAAGGGCTGGGATTATTAGGCATTCACCATGTGGCTTGGTTTTATGTGGTGCTGTGGGTCAAACTCAAGGCTTCAGGAGAGCTAGTCAGACTCTGCCAGCTGAACTGTATGTTCCTAGCCCCTGTTCTTAGAAATGCCCCAGCTCAGGCTCCCAAACTCCAGGGAGAAGGAATGGGGGTGGGAATCTGAGCAGGCCGTTGTACCTGTTAGGCCAGGTGTAGAGTGGGCATCTACTTATGTGTCTGAATACAAGAACTGGGACCAAGTCTGCATCGGACTTCTAGTGTGAGCTTGCCACAGCGTACACTCCCTTTGATGCATCTGTGAGACACAGACCTCTATACCTCAGCTTTCTACCCTCAGCCTCAGAGTTCAGGTAATATGTGGCCATGTGGCAAGTGACCAACAGCCTTCACTGCCCAGGCCAAACCAAGTCTAGTCTTTGAGGCAGGCGAATGTGAACACAAGACCGAGTGGCACAGGACTCCCATCAGGTGAACTGGGTCCTCACACCTCTCTGTCACTCTCAGAGTGATGTCAATGTCTTCATCAGTAAAACAGGAGTGTAGATATGTTTTCTGTGACACCAAGAGTTTTTGGCTACGGGAAACTGTTCAAATCCCTGGAAGTGCTTCAGGAAGTCTGGTCTGGTGCCAGCCAGCTTGTAGGCTGGCTACAAATGAAGCAGTCATTGCACTGGTGGCTAATGAGGGCCATAATAGATCTCCAAGCCCCAGAATGAGCCACTGGGACAGCTGCATGCCAAAAAATGAACTGTCATTTAGAAGGCATCTTCTATTAAACATGACTTCCTAGGAGCTGCACAATGCAGCCCTCCCTGCCCTGGTGACCCCAGTCCAGGCCTCTACCCCCAAGGTCTGCCCTTCCCCCAGCTTCTCAATTAGTAATTGCCTGTCGGTCATCTTCCTTCTGAGTTGAAAACCAAAGCCAAGGGCCATGTCATAGTTGATGCCCCTGTCCTCTTGGCCCGGCTCCAGCCTAGATAATATCTGTCTTCCTCAGCACCCCCTCACTTCCTCTCTGATGGGTATGTGGAGCATCAGAGAAGTCAGCAGCTGCCGCCAGCCACCCTTTAGAGGCTGGTGAGGTAATCCCGAGTGCCGGCTGACAAGAGCGTCAGGGTGAAAGGGGCTCTGTGTGGAGGAGAGAGTCTTACTGTTTCTCTCCGTCTCCAGGAGCGCTTCACTGGTGTCCTGGCACCAAGGGCAGAAGAAAAGCTACCCCGGACTTCCTTGTCTTCACAAAAGCATCATTCACTCCACAGCAGCCACAGACTGCAGCGAAGATTTCAGCACAGTGGTGGGCAGGAAGCCCTGGTGAGGTCACTGACCACCCACTCCCACCTTACTTCAGGGATTCCTTTTGTAGAGGGGCAGGCACATGGCAGCCAAAAAAAGAAAAATCCCCGAAGTGTGACTGCTGGTCAACTCAGCTGTCACCTGGGCTGAGGGACCTCAAGATGCTGAATTGCCAGGGATTCTCAGGACAGGGTAACAGCTGTGGAAGGGGGCTCTGGTTGGCTTGGTGGCCCAAAGAGGAAGGTCGGAGAGTCAGGTGAATGACTCTGTACCTGACAACCGTGAGGAGAAAAGAAACAGAGATGGTCATGTAAGGTGGCAATGGGGACCCTTTGTTCCCTGCCCTCCTCAGAGACTTGGCAATGCTTGCTCAGAGCAGTTTGGAGGCCAAGGATGTTGGACAAGGGTGTTCCCTGCTTTTTAAAGTCTCAGAAAGTAGAAACTGTAGTGAGGTATCTCAGAATCTGTTTTCACCTTCAACCAAAATCAAAATGACTGGGAATGACAGCAAATCTAGAGGAACGGAGAGCAGCATCTGGGGCGGCTTTCTGTTCTTTTGAGAGGCAAGTAACTGTGCCCCATCCTCCAGGTCACCGACACGTCTGCACACTCTGAGGTCCCACATGCCACAGTGGAGTGAGTGGAGCCAGGGAGATGGCTCAGCAGGTGGCCGAGCTCGGCACAAGCCTGACAACCCGAGATCCATCCCCGGAGCTCATGGTGAAGGAGAGCCAACTCCCCAATGCTCTGAGGCCCACACGCACGCCATGCCATACACGCTTGCCATATGCAATAATAGTAATTTTTTTTTAAGTTCAGGTTTGGGGAGATGGTTCAGCAGTAGACACCTTGCTGGAAGTCTGACTACTTGAATTCAATCCCCAAGACCCACACGGAGGAGAGAGAGAACTGGTTCCTGAAAGTTGTCTTTTGACCTCCACATGTACACCCTCCCCATAAATAATACATATAATTTTTAAAAAAGTTATTTTTCGGGGAGTGGTGACACAGGCCTTTAATCCCAGCACTGGGGAGGCAGAGGCAGGAGGATCTCTGATAGTTCCATGACAGCCAGGGCTATGCAGAGACCTTTTCTCAAAACAAACAAACAAACAAATAAGTTCTTCTGCAAACTTAATAAACAAACAAAAAACAAAAATGTGGCCTCAGGGCCACTCCACTGGTTGTAGGAATACAAAGGTGATCTGACAAGCCCTTATCTGGGGACCTGCTCCAACGCAGGGGAATCCAACTGAGAACCACGAAGAGCTCAAGGGTGTGCAAGAGCAACTTCAGTCAGATGCCATTTTGTGTTAAACTCAATGTACAATCCACCCCCTACTGAGGTGACTCTCCCGGTGACATCCTGGCTATATTCTGTTATCAGCTCATCTAGAAGTTGCTCCAGTCAGTACATACAGGCTTGTCTTACACTGTACGAAATGGCTGTACTGTCAGAGCAAAACCAGAAACATAACCATAAAAAAGTAGTAGAAACAAGTTTACAAACCAAGAATATAGCATTTTATTCATTTCCAGATTATGCGTCTTACACAACATATACATATACTTAGATAATATATAAAAGAAAGAATAAACTGTAGAAGAAACATTGGTCTGATCTGCCTTGCAGGACATCTCTAATTCCGTGCGTCTGTTGTGAGTGTCTCACGTGCCAGGGCAGGCAGCAGAGGAAACCCCAGCAGCTGGTGTCACTCAAAGCTCTGCTTTCCCCACTGAACAGAATGCAAGTAACAGACTGTGGCATGGTCACTGGTGTCCACGACAAAGACACCAGTAGTAAATGAGCCACAGCACAGTGGATTATTTCAATGTTTGCACTGTCTCCATGTAGTTGTTTTTAACTAAGAGTCATGTCCAGAGTCTGTCCCCCTTAGTTGCCGTCCAGTTATTGCTGAAGGAGAAAAGCAGAAAATGGCAATCAGTTTCAGCTACTGGAACACGGAAGGTCAATGCCACAGGCCCTGATTTCTGGTGACACCCAATGGACACTAGGCGGTGGGGACACAAGCGTGGCTGAACAGGCATGCACGCAAAGTGTCCACAACTGTACACTGCTTGCTCACTAGCCTTTGAGGCTGACCAAGAATCGGCCCCAGGGCCTACTTCCAAGAAGACCCTGGAGCAGGATAGGGGAAGGCCTGAGAGGGGGAGATGCCCTGCGGTGGGGGAGGTAGCAGCCGCAGAGCAGTCCACAGCCTCCCTGGCGCTGCCGGGCTGGAAGGAGAACTAAGGGGTGGTGGCAAACTTCCATTGCCAACGCAGTCGGGGGACCGTCCCAGGCCACGGCTCCCCAGCCCCTAGGCCTCCTTGAGGAAGCATGTCTTACTTTGGCCTTGTTCTGAACTGGGAGATACAGTTTGAACTCTGCCGGCAGCTCATCTTCTGAGTAGAGTCTGTCTGAGAAGTAAACCCTTCGGATACGACAGTTTGCGTGGATCTGTGGAGATAAGACTCATTTTGACAGGCTAAATACAACTCTTTCCTCTTTGCCTTATTCTCCCAGAAGCCCCCTCATGGCACCCCCCAAACTCCAACTCCATTAGCAAACTGGCTTTGCTTTGGGGTAGACTCCAACAAGAGGGGGATTCAGAAGCTGCAGAAATGGTTCATTGGTTAAGATAATTTATTGTTTTTGCCACGAGAGGACCTGGGTTCAATTCCCAGTCCCCACACCATGGATCATATCTATCTGTAACTCCAGTTCTAGGGGATCTGATGCCCTCTTCTGAACTCTGCAGACACCAGGCACACATGTGGTACATGTACATACATGCAGGCAAAATATACATATACATAAAATAACCTAAAAAAATTCAAGGAGGCTGGAGAGTTGGTTCAGTAATAAGAACACTTGTTACTCTTGCAAAGGACCCAGGTTCAGTTCCCAGCATGCACACAGTACGTGGCTCACAACCATCCCTAACTCTAGTTTCTGGAGTCCAATAGCCTCTTCTGGACTTCTAGGGCACCAAGCATGAACATGGTACACAGATGTACTTGTAGGCAAAACACACATACATATCAAATAAAATCTAAAGAAACTTAGGGAAAAAAAAGGATTTTGACTGTTGAATTTACCTTGTTTGAGAAGACCTCAGAGTATTTTCTGGATCTTTGGGAGGCCCTGAAGAGCGCCTTGGGAACTTTGGCTAGCAGCCCCCACCGTCCCCACGTGTTCAGCCAGAGTGTCTAAGCCCCGCTGGGACTCCACGTGTGGAAGGAAGCAGTACCTGCACTCTCAGGGTCTCGATGTAGTTTGTGCCGTAGGCCCGCCGGGTGAAGTCAGACAAGTTGAACTGAATCTGGTTCCAGCCGTCGTCCAGCCGCATGGGCATGGTGCAGATGAAGGGCTTGACGCGGGTGGTGCTCTGGTAGTTACTTGCTCGGAAGCGCCGGCGGACGTTTTTGTCATCTAGGACCTGCAGCACCCAGGAGGGCCACACTAGTTCCATGTTCTCAGGCTCAGGCAAGCCGTTAAGACAAGACTCTGGGCCTTCACAGCCTGGTTCCCAAGGCCAAACCCCAGGGAGAGTAAACAGGCCAGAGACAGGTCACAACTGGTCACAGATGGTCTGGAAGTAGTAAGTTTATCTTATTTGTTGTCAAGACAACAGCAGCTGTGATGACATATGACACAGCCAGCAGGCTCCCAGACCATAGGATGATTTCCTATTTCTTCCCTCTAAAGGCTCAGAAATACTAAAACAGAAACAGTAACTCCATAGTAAACACTTACTCCCCGAATGCACGTTAATCTTTAAGCTTTGAACTCTTGTAGCTATGGATTAGATTGTCTGGGTGTTGTTTCTTTCGAAACCTCACACTAAAACTTTGGTTTTGAACACCAAATTTACACCCTCGTGAGAGCTGCACTGAGCTTTAGCAGAGGCAGGAAAGAGCACATAGCAAAGGCTAACATGCATTCCTACCGTCTGGGTCTCCTACACACTCACCTGTACTTCAAATGTAAAATACTTCTTCAGGTTTTTGATGATCATGACGAGGAAAGGCAGCTTGATTCCCAGTGTCTTCTTGGGGTCTGCAGGACATGTGATGTATGTGGTGCTGTCAATAGAAACACCAGGGGATGGGTTATTTGTCTTTCTTCCTTTGTGCTGTGTACAATACCACATGACCCAAGACAAAAACTAGAAAACAGATCTAAAGGACTCAGCTTCGTCACGTAATGAACCCCTCAACGGTTGAGCTAGTGAGCATTTTTTAAAATGCCAGGGCTGGCAAGACAAATCAGTGGGTAAAGGCACTTGCTGTCAGTTTGACCCCTGGGACCCACATGGTAGAAAGAGAAAACTCTGACCTCCAAACACACACCACTGCATGAGCGCCATCCTCCCTTCCCCACATATACATATAAAATAAATAAAACAAAAAAGGTAAAATGTCAAGTGTAGTGATCTGCCAGACTGTTGGAGGCCAGGAGATCAAGGCCAGTTTGGGCAAACATAAAAAGATCCTATCTTGGGCTGGAGAGATGGCTCAGAGGTTAAGAGCACTGACTGCTCTTCCAGAGGTCCTGAGTTCAATTCCCAGCAACCACATGGTGGCTCATCACCATCTGTAATGAGATCTGGTGCCCTCTTCTGGCATGAAGTCATACATGCTGTATACATAATAAATAAATAAATCTTTAAAAAAAAAAAAGATCCTATCTTAAAAAAACCAAACCCAGCCAGGTGGTGATGGTGCACGCCTTTAATTCCAGCATTTGGGAGGCAGATCTCAGTGAGTTTGAGGCCAGCCTGGTCTACATAGTGAGTTCCAGGACAGCCAGGGCTACATAATGAGACCCTGTCTTGAAACACCTGCCCCCAAAATCAAATCAAAACAAACAAACAAACCCAAACCTACTCAAACAAAAGCTTGGGACCAACAATAAAGTATCTGAAAAACGAAGCCTGGGAAGTTCTTCCAGTAAAAGACTTCAATTCTAAGGCAAATATGAAATAATAGATATCAAAAAACTGGGGTTTTGAAAGCCATAATAGCCACAGCTGGATGATCAGAGCACTCTTCCATACTCTGGGTGAACAGTAATTACACAGCTAACTGCTCTCTATGCTGGGCATGGGTCTAAGTGCCACATTTAATCTTCACACTTACCCGACCGGAAAACATGCCCATTTTGCAGATGAAGAAACTAAAGCTGGAGATGAAGTAAACTGCCCGAGATACGCTGTGAGCAGTAGAGCGGATCCACAGACAGCCTGATTCTGCTAACACCGGAGTGTACTGCCCTCCTGATGCAGCTCGTCTAGAGAACAGAGCTGAGCTGGCCACCTACCTGACATTTGTCCCTTCGATCTCTAGCACCAGGGACTGGATGTCATTGTCAGTGATTCTTTTGATGTGGCCATTCCGTACCTATCAGGAAAAAAGTTTGTCAGTGTTGCAGGATTTGACAACAGCCTTATAAAAATCCTGAAGGTTGAATGAGCCATTAGAGGAAAAGCAGCCCAAGGCACATGACAACACCAAGTCAAAGCCTATGCCTAAGGGACTATGCTATTCCCTCTACCTGCCATTTGGAATAACTTCCTTCCGACTTAGACTCAGCTAACATTTACTCTCTGTAACAGCAAAGTTCATCTATATTCTTATCCAGCTCCCACAGCAGCAATAAAAACTAAGGTAAAGTGGTAAGAGTCCCACTCTTAGATATGAATTCGACATCCCAGGACTGTAAATGGAAGGTCCTAAGTCGGAGATTGGATTTCCTAGACCTTCCACTAACCATAGCTTCTTTGTCCACAAAGATTAATAAACTACCATCAGCTGGGCATGGTGGCACACACCTTTAATCCCAGCACTCCAGAGGCAGAAGCAGGCAGATCTCTGAGTTCGAGGCCAACCTGGTCTATATAGTGAGTTCCAAGACAGCCAGGGCTATGTAAAGAGACCCTATCTCAAAAACAAACAACAACACAAAGGTTACAAAGAAGGAAGGGAGCAGGTGAAGAGTGAAAGCAGTATTTCCAGCCTTGTCTGTCGGTGCACACCTCAAAGCTAACTACTAGAAAGCTAAGGCAGGAGACTGCTCTGAATTACAGGCCAGCCTGGGCTACACAGAGACTTTGTCTCAAAGTAAATGTGTGTATGTGTGTGTCCCTTGAGTTTACTCCTACTTTTTCCTTCACCTTCTTTTATATAACTTTATACTTTTCTCCAGTATGAGTTCAGGTCCTTCCCATACCATGTACAGACATCTCCATTTTCAGTCAAGTGATCTTTCTTTTCTGACTCACTTTCTTGGCTCATGTTGTCTAGATGGCATAATTTAGCACTTCATAAGTATAGAGACATACATACTACATATTACACAGAATGTGAGGAACTCACATTAAATATTAATTCTCTTTCTAAAATAATTAGGAATACATAAGCATTTCTGGGTACTAAACCCGGAAGCAGTTAATATGCACAGGAGACGTAGGGTGAACGTTCTAACATGGAAAAGATCAAGAGGCTTAGAAGAGGCTACAGGAAAAAGGAAAACGTGTCTTCTGGGTGTGACAAAATGGCAGTGTTGACTTCACAATCAATGACTCAATCTCACTGATTAAAGCTCCTGTTCATTAATCAGCCTGCTGATTACGATTTTATTTTCCATTAGATTTGCATATAGGGAGAGGGCACCATGGGTCTGACAATACTGTTGTGGGATATCTGTACACTGTGTGAAGATATACTGCTGTGATTGGTTTAATAAACAGTTCAACGGCCAATAGCTAGGCAGGAGATATAGGTGGGACTTCTGGGCAAAGAGAGGAAGTAGGAGAAGATAACTGAAGCACACAGGAGATGCCAAGGGGGGGCGGGGTGGATAAAAGGTAAAAAGCCACAGACAAAACATAGATTAATATAAGTGGATTAATTTAAGTTATAAGAGCTAGTGGGACAAGCCTAAGCTGAGGCCGAGCTTTCATAATTAAGAAGTCTCCGTGTTGTTCTTTGTGAGCTGGTGGCCAACAACAAAGCTTATTTCACAATACTTTTCAACACAGCTCTGTGCTTTCCCATCAGTTTCTGTGTGCTCTGTCACTGAGTCTGATCTACCCTCACTGTGTGAGGTGTTCCCCAGGTGACATCTGGAACCATCGCCCACCTTGTTCTACAGCTGCAGTGCTCTTGTCTGTGAAGTTCGGCCAAGAGTAGGATCAAATACACGCAGCCTTGGGTTCTTCAGTGCTCACTCTGAGTGAGGCATAGGCTAAGTGTTCAAATATGTGCTGACTCTGGAATCTGTCACCCTAAGAATTGGCACATCTGAATAGGTTCAAGGAGGGCTTTAAACATTCCTGGATAACATATCGACCACGGACTATTATAGGAAGCTGGAGATCACGGGAGTCTCACGAAGCACATGAAGCTAGTGGTGTAAAGAATGTTTCTTACAAAACACGCTTTGGTGCCATTTTCAGGCACAGAATGCTAGGCTAGATGGACCTCTCATCTCTGCCAATGGAGCAGTTCTTGGGTTGTCAAGACACAAATGTCATATTGAAAAGCTTCTCAAACAAAGCTGGCCACATTCAATGCCCTCCTGCTTTGAATTCTGGGCCACTTTCCAACAGAGATTAAGAGCACAAAGACTCAAGTCTGTAGAACACGCCAGCACTGCCCACCTCCTTCCCCAATGCTCCCAACCAAAGTAGCAATATTTCTGCTCTGTTTTCTGTGGAAAATCAGGCAACTTATTGAAGGAAGAATCTGTCAAGAAATTATTTCCAAATAATGTGCTATAGCTCTTCTGATAAGAGCCCAGAGCATTCCAACAGGATGGAATATTAATTTGACAACACACCACTAGTTATTCTCAATAACATAAACATTCCTTCTTAAAAAGTTAGCTGCAAGGGCAGGAGAATTCAAGAGACTACTAAGCAATTAGGGCCTTAAGTCTACTATTGCTAAAAGGCAACATGTTGCTATTTATCCAACATTGTTTCAAATCATGGAGTCAATCTTAACATTTCCGAAAAGCTCTCAGTCCAGAGTCAACAAGAGGTCTCCCCCGGCTCAGAAAGCAGCCAGATTTCACAGGGAGGAACTGTGAGGAAATTGGCCTTCTGCCCTTCTCTAAGTTTACAGCTTGCAAATCTGACCCACTCAAGTCCTTGCAAAGGAACAATGCCTTCCAAAGCACGCAGAGGGCAACAGAGGAAGCTAGAATGGACTCTAGTATCCCAGGCCTCTCCTCACCCAGAAGCAAGCATTTCCCTCTTAGAAGGCCCCTTTCAAAGGGCTGCAAATACAAACTCACTGGAAAAAAGGAGTGGAGGGCAGATGATGATTTGGGGACATGAGCATTCAAGGACAGGAGACTTCCAAAGTCTCTTCTCTAAGGCTCTGAAACAAGGGAGTGGTTCTTGGGGCAAGGTTTCCACCCTCTCCCCTCTGGAAATGACTACATTAAATTACACAGACTAAGCTGGGGTGTGGTAGTACATGCCTGTAAACCTAGCACTTGGAAACTAGGAGGATCCTCAGTAAATTTTGAGGCTAGCCTGGTGTACATAGCAAATTTCAGGCTAGCCAGGGCTACACAGGAAGACCCTGTCTCCAACAAAAACAAAGCAAAACAAAGACACTGCCTTCGATTGTCCAGGCCTTCCAGGAAGTAAGCCCATCCTCTGAGCAGCTTCTCATAAACACGCGAGGTAGGATGTATGTCCCAGAAAGTGTCAACTTCCTTTCCTTCGCTCAGAGTTCACTGGGCAGGCCTGGCCTTCGGAGGAACACAAAATGTATTTGCTGGCATTTAGTACACATGTGGAAGCAGATTTCACTAACTTCTTCCTCTAATTAGTGCGCATTGCATCTGACGTTAATCCTTTCATCCATGATACACTCTCACAATCAGTGTGGCCTATGAGTACTTTCTTGCTTTGTTATCCTTTTACTAATACTTAAAAATTATGGGCTGAAGAGATGGCTTAGTGGTTAAGAGCACTTGTTGCTCTGGCAGAGGACCCAGGTTTTGTCCCCAGCATTCATACGTCGCTCATAATCATGTTACTCCAGTTCTGGGGGATGTGATGTGCTCTTCCAGCCTCTGCAGGCACCTGCACTCACTTGGTAAACATAAACACTATCTGGCAAGTGCACATGGATACACACACACACACACACACTCTCTCTCTCTCTCTCTCTCTCTCTCTCTCTCTCTCTCTCTCTCTCTCTCCTTAATCTTTAAAGTCAGTGTGATGGAGATGCACCTCTGGATGTCCACCAGAGTGCTTCCAGAGACATTTAAATGAGGAGTGAGGAACCACTCTGAAAGTGGGTGGCACCAATCCATCTTCTGCTCTGACTCCATCATTGAATAAAAAAGAAAAACGATGAATGCAAGCTTAGTGCCAAGATGCCCTTCTCACTCCTAGTCTTCACAGGTGTGGAGTCCTAGTTGCATGTTCCTGCTACCATGAACTTGGTCATGCCTTTCTCCCTGCTATGAACTAGCTCCTCCTTAAACCAAGAGCCAAAAAACAACTTTCTTACTAACCTCAGTTGTTGTCACAGCAACAAGACAACTAATAGCATGCAAAGTAACAGGTTTAACCAGGCACAGTGTCTGATGCCTATAATCTTAGCATTTAGGAGACTGAAGCAGAAAGACTGCTACACATTTGTAGCTATCTTAGGCTTTGTAGCTCCAGGTTAGCCTGGGCTACACTGTGAAGACTTTGAGACCTTGTCTTGTATGAAGACCTGAGTTTGGATCCCCAGCACCTACATTAAAGTAGGACATAGCCAGTCTTGGTGGTACACACCTTTAATTCCAGCACTCGGGAGGCAGAGGCAGGTGATCTCTGAGTTTGAGGCCAGCCTGGTCTACAGATCGAGTTCCAGGACAGCCAGGGCTACACAGAAAAACCTGTCTGGGGGCAGGGGAAGGCAAGCTGGGCATGGCAAAGTACTGCCTCTCATCCAGCAATGGGAGGTGAGGGGTGGGCAGACAGGCAGATCCCTGGGTTCACTGGCTAGCCAGTTTAGAAGACATCCAGTGTCCACATCTAGCCTCCACACACTACATCAGCACATACACTACCCATAAACACTCAAAAAGGGGGGGGGGGTGAATGGATTTCATAATGATATACCTAAATGTGATTGTATTTTATTCTTATTCATTCCTGTGAACCCTGATACCCCCTGTTATCCTACACATGAAGTATGTGGGGACTTCTGAGCCCAAATTAGTGGCAGTAACAGAAAAGATGGATCTTCAGTACTACAGACACCAAAGGAACAAACCTTAAGCTCATCTCCCAGTTCTTCTCCCAGGCTTTTCATGGTTGCTGGGCAACTAATAAAGAACACTGATTTTTTTTTTCCCCTTCTCATGTAAGCCCCAGGGAGGAGGGTCAAGATGAGGGAAAAATAATACTACAGGGATAGGGAGGAAGCTGGCCAATGTCCACAATTCTACAGAGTGATTCAAAAATAACATATTAGCTGTACCATTCCCATCCCATCCCCCCACTTTCATTTTCTGGCTCCACTCACTCATCCTGGCAGGCAGCTGAACCCTCAGCCATCTGGCATGTCCTCTTAATGACACATGTCCCAATTTACATTAAGCCCTTAGAGCAGGCCACTGCAGCAGGAAAGTGTCTGCCCAGGGCCAGGGGCCTGGCTCCAAGTCAGAAAACAGGCAGAGGGAGCCCTCTGTGGGAAACTGTGGTCATAGCTCAGGCTCACAGGTTTGCAGTATGTTTTAGGACTACTTACACAGCAGACAGGCAGCTGGAACTCACTCTGTAGACCAGGCTGGTCTTGAAGTCACAGATATCCACCTGCCTCGGCCTCCCAACTGCTGGGATTAAAGGTGTACACCACTATCACCTAGCTCATACTTGAAAGGGCACAAGTAACCAGAACTCATTATGTTTTCATGCATATACAGTAAAAGCTATTAATCATTAAAATAAAGACTGACCCTGGGAAAGTGAAAATCATTTTACTCTATCCAAATGCACTCAATTCCATTCACAGAATGACTCAGCATACATCAACAAAGTTTGCCAAATTAAAAGTTGGGTCTAGGGCCAGCAAAGTGGTGCAGCAGATAATCACTTGCCGCCAAGCCTAATGTCCTGAGTTAAATTCTTGGACCCATGTGGTGAAAGGAGAGAACTGACTCCTACAAACTGTCCTTTGACTTCCATGGGCACAGGCATGATCATACGCATAAACACACACACATAAAAATGTAATAATTTATTTATTTTTAATTCTGGAGAGAGAGTTTGTTCACCCTTAAAATGAGTAACTGGGACCCAGTCATCATGACTATTCAACAACAACATCACAAGACTCTGATAAAGTCCCATTCCATGTGGAAACAGAAACAGCAGCAGCTGAGAGGAAGAGAAGGTGAGAGGGAGGGAGGGAAGGAAGAGAGAGCAGGACTGTGGAATCCCGGATTCCAGTGCAGCAGCAAAGAGGACTGAAAGGCATGCAGCACTGTGCAGGACGAGGAACAGCTCCTTTTATTTATTTTTGTTTTTTTGAGATGAGACCTCACTACGTCACCCTGGCTGGCCTGGAACTTGCTATATTGACCAAGCTGGCCTCGAACTCACAGAGATTCACCTGCCTCTGCCTCCGGATTAAGATTGTGCTCAGCAAGCGCTAACATTTTTAATTCATGTAATTGTTGGTTCCAGAAGTTAAGGAACATTAAACAACCTGTTGATTTTTTCTATGCTCTTGCTCTGAAAACCTACAAACATCTCTATCAGGAAACTCAGTGTAGCCAAATCTTAACTAAATTCAAGTGTGATGAGAAGGAAGCTGAGGTTCTGAGCTGATAATAAAGTAACCTAGGCTGCAGGGACGAGGCAAACATCGGAGGCACAGCCTCCTCTCAACTGTGACCCAAAGACGAAGGAAGGAAATGTGGGCAGACTTGGGGTGAAGTGCAGAGGTTTGCAGTTGAAGAGAGTGGCCTTGGTGCAGCAGGAACCTGTCTCTAAGGAGAGGAGGCGAGCCTTGGGAAGGGAGCCTGGAGAACTGGTTAAGCGGGTGTAGACCACCTGCCTGGGCCTGGGATCCTCAGTGCCACACTAGAGGTTTGGGAGTGGGAAAGCCAAAGAAGCATGATTAGTTTAGTTTAATTTCAGAAGCCTAAGCAGATGCTATCCCTAGTCTTTCAGGATTGTTTTTCATAGAAACCAAGTAGGTATTCTCTCTGTGCACAAACTCAAAAGTCAGAATAGTAAATATCCGAGTTATCAAAATAAGGACTCAAACTAGTCTTCAGACAGTATGTACCTACCTCCTGGCAAAGGACCAAGCCTATGCAGGTAATACAGACAGGTGGATCTGCCTCCACCCCACAATCAGACTTCGCCCTTATTACAGCTCTGTATTATTCCCCAGGAAAAGGCGAATTTTTTTTCACAATTCTGTATCTTCTCAACTTTATACAATGCCAGTCACTCAGATGTTGCTCAATAAATCACTGATAAACATATAAAATCCCAGTATTTCCTTGACTGGACTGGATTCCTGGTTCCTAAGAACTTTATAACTTAACTGAGGAACAGCCCAAGTACAACAGAGCTGATGTGGATAGGCCCAAACTTCCTCTTTCCTCCCTCTCCTCCTCTTGCCTCAGATGGAGAAAACCTCTCCACTAAACACTATTGTGTTTAGTCCAATAGAGTTGGTAACATGTAATTAATTTATTTTGTATTGTGAAGATTTGGCTCAAAACGAATGTTCTGCAGTTTTCTTTGCCAAAATGTCTGTTTAATTTGCTCCATGTAACCCTGCTCTAACAATGAAGCTTCATATGTGTTTATGTCATCAGGGTACCATTGGACCTCTAGTGGCATTGTTAAGGGACACAACGCACCATGGTTACTCTGCTTTCATATGCCATATGTAAACATGTTGACTAGTCAAAAAGCCATGCTTGGGAAACACACACACACACACACACACACACACACACACATTACAGATCAAAGCCAGGGGGATGTTAAAATGGACACTTATAAAAGCTTTATCTCTTCCCTCCAACTACAATCCAGCATGCTCTCCGGACCTGCTCTGACTGCTTTATAACAACACTTCATACAACTCAGTTTCCAAGTTCAAGTAGCACACAAGCCTGTTCTCTCTACACCCTCTCTTCCTAATAGTCAGATATCAAGCCGGTGAGCCGTCATCCTCCTGACACTGCCAGGTGGACCCACTCTGGGTTCTCTTTGCAAAGGTCTAATTTAAGAGCTCCTGATGCTTCACTTCAGAGTGAACAAAAGCTCAGGAGCATAGGGGGGAAAGTTAAGGGTCTGCTTCCTATGCAATACTCTTGATGCAACTCCAGCTATGGAGAGAATCCTTTGCGAGAAGACTCGGTCAGACTGCTCACGGGTCAAAGGCCGGATTGAGCTCTCCACTGTTTTAACCAAAAGACATGACACTCCCAACATGCTTCTCTCAAAGCTGTCCTCAGAACACACAACTGCCCAGCAGTGACAAGCAGAAGGCAGTTCAGGTGCTCTCTCAACCACTGTGTGGCCCAAAGCCCTCCTCTGCAAATCAGGAAAGTCGCTGTTCTGTTCTAGTTCCACTACCAATAGACCTGGCTTACTTGGCCCATTCTACATTCACCTCTATAAACACTCTACTAGGAACACCACCTCTCTCCACCCTCCCCCGAAGAGGGCAGAACTAAAGACAGTCCCTAATCTCCTGGCTTCCGCATTAGAGTGCCCACTTTATATTCAGAAAACGGTCCAGGTGACTGCCCCGGGACTCTGCATGAGAATAAAACGCCAAGATAATAAATGCAGACCAACTCACATCCCGCTAGATCTTAACATCTCCAAAAGTGGCCAACGAGGGCCACCATCTCATGTGACAGGTGAAAAACTGCCAGCCATTCTAGAGGAGGCCCGGATAAAAATACGGAGGCTTGACACTCTGGGTCTGAATTTACGGCCTCTGACAATCACCATTTTGCAGTGTTCCCAACGGAGAAAGCCGGGACGGGAGGAACGGTACAGACTCCCAAGTCACAGAGGGCTTGCGGCAGGTTCCAAAGGTTAGCCTGTCAGCATCAGCGAAACGGAGGGAGCTAAGGAATGAGACCCGAGCACGTCTGGCTTGGCCCGTGCGCTTCTGGCTGCGCCTCTGTTCAGGATGTCAGAGACAAAGGCCACCCGTCTACAGAGCAGCACAGTGCCTGGGACCGGCGAACACGTGCACGCCTTTCATCGCAGGGAGGTACGTTCCCAGCGAGGCGGGGGGGGGGGGGGGGGGGGGCACTCTGCACCCATTCTCCTGACCGGGAAGCCGAGGCTCAGCAGCCACACCATCACGGGGGCGGCGAGGGCTGTCGGGCTGGCCCCGCCCACGCCCCGCCCGGCCGCTCACCTTTTTGTCCCAGATCTGCAGGGGCTTGCTGCCGATGCTGTAGAGGATGGAGAGGAAGCCGCTCTGGAACGTGTTCTTGAACATCTCGCCAGCCGCGGCCCCGCAGCCGCCCGCCCTAGGCCCGGGACTGAAAGTCGGCACCGAGCGGCCAAGGCCAGAGGAGGCCGCCGGTCCGAAGGAAGGACGCTGAGCTGCAGCCACTGACGGCGGGAAGCGGCGGCGGCGCGACGAGGATCCACAAGCCTGGGCGCGCACAGAGCCACCTCAGCACCGAAACCACAGCAACTGCCGCCCGCGCCGCAAGCCTGCCTGACGGGAGGCGGAGCGCCTCCGCGGCCCGCCACGGATCCCTCCGCACTCCTGGGCCCGCCTCCCGGCGGCGCGCCGCCCAGTCAGGCCGCAGGAAAAGCAGCTTCCGGTTTCTTTCGCTCTTAAGCCCGCCCCTTCCTGCCTCCCCTGGAGCAGAACTCGGTTGCCAAGGTACTATTGCCCTCCCCTCCCCACCGCAGCCTAGACTTGGTGTATAGCAGCGGAAGGAGACATCGAGTTTAACCTCACGTGTTGACAGTGTCTTCGTGGTGTCATGGGAACCGGGCGTGTAGAGGGGTGGAGTCACGACAGGCCCCGCCCCTGGAGGGCGGGACGAGTGAGGAAGGTGGTTTTCTGTGAATGACAAATAAAAGTTCCTTGGCGTGTTGGCGCCATCATTTAATCCCAGCAGAGGCAGAAAGATGTCTGAATTCGAGGCCAGCCTAGACTACATAACGAGCTCCAGGACAGCCAGGACTCATAGAAACCCTGTCTCAAAAAACAAATGTCGTGGGTTGGCCCAGGACAGAAGAACATGTAAGTGAACCAATATTGAGCGCCTTATTTACATCATCACCTTTAATTATCAGGTCTAGTCACGTGAACAAGGTGCTGTCAAAGCGATATTCTGGGGAAAACGTACCGCCTTAATGCATAGGTTAGAAAACAAGAAAGCCTGAACATTAAGATAAAAGCAGAAATTAATAACATTAAACAAAATTGGACTGGTTGAGTTGAACCAACAGCTGATTTTTTTTTTTTTTTTTAATGCTTCAATGCCTGGGACATTTTAGGGAAGACATAAGCTGTGGTATTTCAAGTAGAAGGAAATCTCAAATGTGAGAGACTTCCCCTGTTACTGAACATCTTCCCCAATGGTATATTGTGCATTCAGGCTCTATTGAGTGTATTGAGCAATCATTTTAGCAATTTTTATCATCATAGTTGCAAATTACTATGTGACAGGTATGTGAAATACCTTACCCTGTATTAACTCACTCAGTCCTCACACCAAAGCTTTAAGTACTTCAGCCAGAATTTCTAGATACGGTGAAAAAAAATATGAATTTTATTACTGTATAAAAATAAAACTCATTATATGTAATTTATTTTTGCATGATATCTAGAAATCTGCCTGGCCTGTTTAAAGTTCTTATACAAAAAGCCAGGTGCACACCTTTAATCCCAGCACTCAAGAGGCAGAAAGGCAGGTGGATCTCTGTGAGTTTGAGGCCAGCCTGGTCTACAGAGTGAGTTCCAGGACAGCCAGGGCTGCTACACAGAGAAACCCTGTCTTGAAAAACAAAAACAAAACAAAAAAGGTAAGACAAACAAAAAAAAATGTATGAAGCCCTTTAAGTTGGAAATGAACCAGTCTAATGTTGAGTTTTGAAAAATGATTGCTTATGTTGAGGTTTCTATATAGATGATCATCCATTTGCATAAAAAAACTATCTCTTTTCTCTCAATGCTCAGACCTTTTTTGCCCAGTGAATCCACATGCAAATGTCCTACTTCTTCCTGTGGAGGTGTGACAGGCATTTGGATCCTAAACTGTCCAGGACAGAAGTTTGCAGTCGCTTCTTTCCCAACTTTGTGTCCTGTGGACATTTTAGTAGTTACCAACTTGATTCCTTGTGCAGACCAAACCCATGAAGTCGGCCTCTGCTCCCTTTTCTTCACTGTGGGTCTTCCTGTCCAATATATCCCCAATGTAATTGAAACTCTGAGCTATGGACACCATCCTGGTCCAAGCTGTCAGTCACTCCTCACAAACCCCTCTTGCATCCCTTTGCCTCACTTAGGCTACGCTAGCTGGGCCGACTGGCTGCTCCTTACTCCACTTAGAATGCCACTTTCAACTGGGTGGTGGTGGTGGCGGCGGCGGCGGCGGCGCACGTCTTTAATCCCAGCACTCTGGAGGCCAGCCTGGTCTACAGAGCGAGTTCCAGGACAGCCAGGGTTGTCTCCTGCATATGCTTCCTATGGCTGCCATGATAACACACCACATCCTCAGTGGCTCAAAACAATAGAACTTTCTTCTTTCACGGTTCTGGAGGTGGGATGTCCAAAATCAGAGTAGTCAGAACCACCCCTCTTTGAAGGTGTTAGGAAAAAAAAATCCTTCCTGACCTGAGGCATTTCTTGGCTGGTGGCAACAGGAGTATAAACTCTCCATCCAGTTTCACATGGCTGCATTCTCCACTTCTGTGTCCTCTGCCCCTCTACTAAGGATACCAGTCATCAGACTTAAGACCCACCATGAATCCAGTGTATCATCTTGAGATCCTTAACTGCTGTCTTAGTTACTGTTCTATTGCTGTGAAGAGACACCATGATGGGGCAACTTATCAAAGGAAGCATTTACTTGGGGGCTTGCTTACAGTTTCAGAGGGTTAGTCCACCACCATCGTATTGGTGAGTGTGATGGCAGGCACGCACAGAAGAAGAGGCTAAGAACTTACATCCTGGTCCACAGGCAGCAGGCAGAGCGAGGATGAGATTAAGCCTGGAGTAGGCTTTTGAAACCTCAAGCTTACCCCCAGTGACACACATCTTCCAATAAGGCCACACTCTTGTGGGGTATTCACCAGAGAAGACTACTTGGACATGGGTTTAAGCCAATAGAAAGTCTTTATTAGCTGGCCAGAAATTACACTGGGTGTTCGGGATCCCAGTGTAATTCTGGCCCTGTCTTTCTCAGGGTAAGCTTTTAAGCACACACACACACACACACACACACACACACACACACACACACACACACACACGTTCTGGGTTAGCACACTTCAGTTAACCAGAACAGTTAGCCAGAAGCAGAACTACAGAAGCCAAAAAGCAGGGTTAGTGTACTTAGAGACTTTCCCAGAACTATGGGCTTTGATGGGTCAGGCCTTTATTTAGTTTTGGCAGGTGATGCTATGTGTTTTACAGCCTCGATGGCATTTGCATCATGGAGTCAGTTGTGCTGAGGTCTAGGGCCCTGTTATAACACCTCCCAATCCTTCTTCAACAGTTCATCAACCAGAAACCAAACATTCAAATATATGAGTCTATGGAGGTCATTCTTATTCAAACCACCACGACTACATATACAAGCCCTCCTCTTTCCAAACAGGCTACATTCTGAGAATTTGGGGTGAATGTTATTCAATTTACTACTCGACTTTTCGAGGTGATTTGCTTGATGCACCCCTCTGAGACCCCATCCTTCATACCCTATTACTCTTATCTCCCTCCTTGACTTCTCTGTTCATCACTGCTTGACAGTCTAGACAGTAATTCACTTACATTTATTTTCCTTCCCGCTCAGTTTTGAACTTCTTGGAGAACGGATTTGGTTTGTCTTGCTCACAGGTGTGCTCCCAGAGTCAAATCAAACGCCCACAGTTTGAAGCAGCTATGCAATAAGTACGTGTTGAGTCAGTGACTCAGTCTTGAACTTGGGGCTCC
This sequence comes from Peromyscus eremicus, assembly GCF_949786415.1. NCBI lineage: Eukaryota > Metazoa > Chordata > Mammalia > Rodentia > Cricetidae > Peromyscus > Peromyscus eremicus. The sequence continues at coordinate 136,689,587 of NC_081420.1, forward strand.
AGGCCACGGTGGGGCCAGTACTGTCTCTTTGTCTCTCCTCTCTACAGGTCCGAACTCATTCAGCTGATGGACCTGCTCAGAATCAGGAGTGACCTGTGCCATTCACCTGCCCACAAAAGCTCTGTAAAGTGTCTTTTTCTTTCTCTGTTTGTGTAGAGACTACATATCCGTGTGTGTGTAGGTCCCTCATGTGGCAAGACAGACAAGGATATCAGCTGTCTTGCTCTGTCACTCTTTTATTCCCTTAAAATAGGGTCTGTTACTAAAACTGGAACTAGGCTAGCAGCCAGCAAAGCCCAGCAATCCTCCTTCCTCCACTCTCCACAGTTCTGGGGTTACAAGTGCCCTCAGCCATGCTTGGCCTTTCTATAAGGGCTCTGGAGATATGGAATCAGACCCCCATGCTTATGCAGAAAGTGCCCTCACCCACTGAGCCATCTTCTCAAGCCTTTCGAAGGCTCCCATTGTAGCAGGTTGGTTTGCTAACCATCCAATTTCCTTCATTAAAACAAAAACACCGTTGACATGTGTGAAGTGTTGCTTCCCCGAGCTACTCATCTTCAGTAAATATCTATGTGGACTGTGTCTGGTCTTCCTCCTATTGGGGTTGAAGGTTTTCTATGTGTACTGGATAGTTTTATGTCAACCCGACACAGGCTAGAGTCAGCAGAGAGGAGGTAACCTCAATTGAGAAAATGCTTCCGTATGATCTGACTGTAGGCAAGCCTGTAGGGCATTTTCTTAATTAATGATTTCTGGGGAGGGACCAGCCATTTTAGGTGGTGCCATTCCTGGGCTGGTGGTCCTGGGTTCTATAAGAAAGCAGGCTGAGCAAGCTGAGTGGAGCAAGCCAGTAAGCAGCTCTCCTCCATGGCCTCTGCATGAGCTCCTGCCTCCAGGTTCTTGCCCTGCTTAAGTTCCTGTCCTCACTGCTTTTAATAATGAACTGTTATATGAAACTGTGAGTAAATAAACCCTTTCCTCTCCAAGTTGCTTTGGTTATGGTGTTTCATCACAGCAATAGTGACCCGAAGACACTATGATTCCAGCTTTGGGTACAGTAAAGACCATAAGATAAGAGGTAGGGAGAATATAGGTAAATGGACTTGGTTTTAGCATATTCCCCCGAGGGTTGTGTAAGGAATCCTTTTCTGTCCCACCAGCCAGCTCCCAAATAATGACACAAAGACTTCTTATTAATTATAAAAACTTGGCCTATAGTTTAAGCTTGTTCCTAACTAGTTCTTATAACTTAAGTTAACCCATTTATATTCATCTACATTCTATCATGTGGCATTACCGCTCTTCCACCTTGCACCTCCTGTTTCTTCTCTGTGTCTCCTGGTGTCTTCTGCATGCCTGGATGCCTCCTCCTCTTCCTTTCTCTCTCTGGAAATTCCACCTATATCTCTTGCCTAGCTATTGGCCATTTAGCTTTTTCTTACACTAATCACAGCAATACACCTTCACACAGTGTACAAATATCCCACAACATTTCCCCCTTCTTGTCTAAATAGAAAGGAAAGGTTTTAACTCTAACACAGTAAAACTATATACAATAAGAATAATTATCAGGTGAGAATTACATTCACAATGTCCAGTCCATTAGTGTTGGCAAATTCAAAGAAAATACTCCATTATCTGCCCTGTCTTGGTGAGTCCAAAGTTTTGTATCTGAATTACTTTCTATCAAAACTAAGGAAAACTGTAATCAAAACTATCTAATCTTCAACTCCATCAGAGGACCCAAGAAGGATATAATATTACCTGATTAAACAGGAAGTGCAGAGCAAGCAATTTCCAAAACAAGAAATGACAAAGACATTTAGCTGCCTGGACAGTCACCCAAGGTTCCTCTGCAATATTGAGATATCCATCTTCAGTCTACAGGCCTAGAATATCTGACAGACTTTTCTGTGAAGCAGGAATTTTGAACAACTATCCTACCTTGTCTTGGCAAAGTGTGGCAGTCACTTTCTTTTGTATCCTGCTTGTCCAGTTTGGACAGCATACTGTCAGCAGTAGAGGCAAGGGCAGTTTCTTTCCCAGTGACTAACTTTCCCACAATGAAAGCAAACTCAATATGGAGGTTCTTCAATGCCCATCATCCTTTTTTGAAGTAGATTGGTGCTGTCAGGAGTAGATGTGTCATGAAAAAACTTAAAACATCTTAAATGCCATATTGTGTAGATCTCTGAAGTGTTTGAAGACCATCTATCTACCTAAAATATATCTCTATTTGACCTTGAAAACATACCTAACGTGATTATAAGTTCGATTGTTATAGGTGATTAACTACTAACCTGTATTTATTATTGTAAATTGCTTTCAAGGACTAAAACTTTACATTTTAAAATGAACTACATAGGTACAATACCTTAAACAAGAGTAGAAACATGTACAGAATATAACAAAAATAACCTTAAATTTTTATCAATATACAAAAATCCATACCAATATAAAATATTTTAGACTAGTGTTTGTTCAAAAGTAGACTTAACAATATACCCTTTTATCCCATCATTTCTATACTATACCCCTTTTTTCCCTTCAGAAAGAGATCCCTGAATCTAATCTCCTTTGTTCAGCTTTTTCCCTGACCATGACTAGTAACAATTTGTAACCAACCCCCCTAAATGATGACAAACATCCATAACCTACCAAACAACCAAAAACCACCCACCCCACTTCTTGGAAATGTGGGCATTGTGTTCTCTATATTGCTTCCATTGTATAGGGTTGATGGTATCTTTAGGGGACCCTGAGAAAGCTGGGATAATGGTCAAGTCCTGGAAGAGCTAGCTGTATTATTTTTTTGTTTACTCTATGTGTGATGAGAAAGTGTAGAGCTTATCTTAAGTCTTGGCTGGATAGTCTGTGAGACTGGACCAACTCAGCTAGCGGCTTTGAAGTTGTTCTGGATGCAGAATTTTGACGAAACTGCAACAGAGGCATTCTGAGAGTCTGGATCACCTGGGCTACTTGTCTTTACTGGTTTCTGGTCCTTTTTTTTTCTGAAAACACGTGAACTTTTAAAGGTAACATATAATATATATATATATATCTGCATTAACACAAGTATGGAATGTGCAGTGTGCACAAGTCAGTTAAAGATGAATTTTTGTTTTATGTTTGAGCAAATTAAAAGATATTTGTTAACTTTATATGTTTGTTTAGACTGTATAACCAAACTTCTATACATGTGATATAATGTCATGTAATAATAGGTCATGAGGACTCTGTAGCCAACCAGATGTATCATGTCTTATCCAGTCTCAGAACTGTTTCCATGTTGAGGGATCAGCATATATGTCACCTGTCCTGGAATCTTTCTTGGTTTCTTTCTTCATGTCTATAGCCAAGATTTTGAGGAGGTCTCCCCCAATCAAATTTGATCTTCATTACTTTTTATGTTTATTTAAATTTATTTTAAACGCATTGGTGTGAGGTGTCAGATCGCCTGGAACTGGATTTACAGACAGTTGTGAGCTGCCATGTGGGTGCTAGGAATGGAACCCAGGTCGCCTGGAAGAGCAGACAGTGCTCTTAACCTCTGAGCCCTTCCTCGAGCCCCGATCTTCATTAATTTTGAAGAGAACCATAATTTTTTGCTTCCTGTGTAATTAAAGGCATAACCTCTCCTTCAATGCAGCACATTTCCCAACTTCCGTTTTGAAGCCAAGACATCTCTAAAGTATATAGGCTGGTTTAATTCAGGAGTCCTTTTCATAATCCAATGTCTCTCAGCAGCTGCCATTCACTCATCAGCATTCACAAAATTCAAGGTCAACAAAGCAGCATACAGGATCCAGATGCCCTGTGCATTTCCCATCTTTACATGGCTTTTTTCTTTTCTATTACTTTACTCTCTCTTTAAAGATTTTACTACTATTTTTAAACTATTTTTTTCTATGACTGTCTACACCCATTTTTACTGTATCTGTTTAAAGGCTTTTTCCATCTGGACTGCTTTACTGCATGCCTGCAGCCTTCTCTGGCTGCATAAGCCAAGCCATAAACCTGTTGCATGGTTCCATGCATGGCGCTGGCTGGTTCAAACTTGCAGGTAGCAGCTGGGAGCCATCTGAGAGACTGTGGACCAGGAAGCCACATCTGGCTCAGTGTTTGTGTGTTTGGAACTTTTAAAAAAGATTTTTCACATCCTACATGGAAATACATGCCCCCATGTTGGATGCCATATGTAATGAGTCTTTCTCTGTCTCACCAGCCAGTTCCCAAATAATGATATGAAGGCTTCTTATTAATTATGAAAGCTCAGTCTATAGCTTAGGCTTGTTCCTAACTAGCTCTTATAACTTAAATTAACCCATTTATAACCTACATTCTGCCACATGGCCTTACCTCTCTTCCATCTTACACTTCCTGTTTCCTCTTCATGTCTGGCTGGTGACTCCACCTTTCTTTTTTCCAGAGTCCTCTCTGTCCCCACAAATCCCACCTAACCTCTTCCTGCCTAGCGATTGGCCATTCAGCTCTTTATTAAACCAATCACACAGTGTACAAATATTCCACAATAGGGATGGGGTATGCTTTGCTCTGTTTATGTATCCCAGTCCCTGCAAGTTTCCACTACTGTGGTAGACACTCAGTAAATAAATGAATAGATGGCTGGCTGGATAGATGAACAGAAAACCATATGGCCACTTCTGTCATTTACATTTATTTCAAAGGTAAAGTAGACCAAATTTATCTAAATTCAGGCCTTGCACAGACAGATGCATTCAACTCTGTCATTCTTGTTTTCCGGCTGCCTCTAACACTCTAGTTCTTTTATGTGTATCTCATAGACTTCAACAGTTAGGAAGCCTTGCTGATAACTGGTTATTATCAATGACAGCAATGACCAACACAATTAGAATGTAGTCAGATAAAGAGACAATCAGCAGCCAGGCCTCCTGCTTTGGGCAGGCCTGTAATCCTGGCTACTTAGGAAGGAGGATCAAAAGTTCAAGGCCAGCCTGTGTAGAGAGTGAACTTAAGGTTAGACTGGGCAACTCAGCAAGATCCTGTCTCAAAACAAAAGAGAAAGAGGACTGGGGATGTAGCTTAGTGGTAGAACACTTTGCTGCCACGCAGCAGACCCTGGGTTCAGGCCCCAGCACCACAGAAAGGAAGGGCAACCAGCGAGAAGGGGGCTGCAGTGTAGAAGCAGAGCAATTGCGATCCAGGCAGCAGCCACCAAAGCTCCCATGTTGCCACTCAGGACATCTAGCTCAGGAGGTGTATCACAGGGTGTACTGGGAATGGCATCAGTGACACAGGCTTTTAAATCACAGTTCTAGCTAGCCTGGAATCTCTAACCATCAGCCTGTTCTGGACCAGAACTGAGGCAGGGTATATCATGTTGGTGGAATATCAAAACAGGTGGACGTTAGTTTTTGTTTTGTTTTGCTTTGTTTTTTGTTTCTCTGTTTAATAGCTCTGGCTATCCTGGAACTTGCTTTGTAGACCATTCTGGCCTTGGACTGACAAAGATTCACCTGCCTCTGCTGAAAATAAAGGCATGCACCACCATGGCCCGGCTTAAACATTTGTAGTAGGAAGGTTCCCTGTGTCCCACCTGGTTCCACAACCACTCAGTCCCAAGTAAACATACAGAGTCTTGCCAGGCGGTGGTGGTGCATGCCTTTAATCCCAGCACTGGGGAGGCAGAGCCAGGCAGATCTCTGTGAGTTTGAGGGCAGCCTGGGCTACAGAGCGAGATCCAGGAAAGGCACAAAGCTACACAGAGAAACCCTGTTTCAGAAAACAAACAAACAAACAAAAAGTCAGGGTACTACATAGCCCTGGCTGTCCTGGAACCTGTCCTGGAACTCACTATGCAGACCAGGCTGGCTTTAAACTCACAGAGATCCACCTGCCTCTGCCCCCTGAGTGCTGGGATTAAAGACGTGTGCCACCACATCTGACACCCATTAAGTTTTTAATGTATTGACCCATGAAAGTTTAAACACGGGTGCCAGCTTCAGCTGGTTTGTGGCTGCTAAACAAGAATGACAGTTGATCCTAAACACACAATGTAGAGGACAGGGGAGAGGACTCCATTGGTAAAGAGCTTTCCAGGCATCAGAAGGGCCTGAGTTTGATCCTCCAGAACTCACACTTAAAAGTTGGGTTTTGAGCCGGGCGGTGGTGGTGCACGCCTTTAATCCCAGCACTCGGGAGGCAGAGCCAGGTGGATCTCTGTGAGTTCGAGGGCAGCCTGGGCTACCAAGTGAGTTCCAGGAGAGGCGCAAAGCTACACAGAGAAACCCTGTCTCGAAAAACCAAAAAAAAAAAAAAAAGTTGGGTTTTGGTGGTGCACACATGCTAATTCCAGCAGGGTGGTGGAGACAGGAGGGTCCCTGGGGCTTGCTGGCCAGCCAGTCTAGCCAAATAAGAGAGCTCTAGGTTCAGTGAGAGACCCTGTGCCAAAATATAAGGTGGAGAGTGCCCGAGAAAGACACTGTGTGTTGACCTTCATACATGCACACACACTGTGTGCATACCTATACACACATGACACAAACTGGATTTTAAATGTACAAATTTAATAACCAAGGCATCATTTCAAGCACCAGTGACTGTAAAAATCCCTTTTGGGGCACAAGGTCCTGGTCATCAGCTAATACCCAGGGAACAGCAGGTATCCAAGTCAACCTGGCCTAGAAACTCACCCAGAGCACTTGTCCCTGGGACACATAGGGAGGCACTACACAGTGGCATGTAGAGGTTTTTCTCCACTTCTCTCTGCTGCCAGGGTGGTGGTCTGGCACAGTAGTGAGATGAGCAGGTCTGCACTTTAGACAGAGCAGAAGCAGGAGAGTGCCCTGAACACTGAAAGCCTAATGGGGCCAGTGAAAGACAGGGCTACTGCAGAAGTTCCTGCTAACCTGTGAGGGGAGGCCATGTGGGACTCTGTTGGGCCCCTGCATGTGACGATTTTTAAAAATACTTCCAAGTTGATCATCAGGAAGATGGACTCTTCGCGGTGGATAGTTTTGACAAAGGTGGTGTGTGTAACCTCACATCTATGGATCGTTTTGACAAAGGTGGCGTGTATAACCTCACATCTATGCTACCCCAAAAGGACATCATGCTAACCCCCGAGCCAGACTTCAGACAGCTAGGATCTGCTTTCCTTCCGTCCTTAAATGGTATCATTTGGAACGCAGCCTTTTGAGTCCGGCCTCTCAGCACAATGCATGTGAGAGGAACCTTGTGTTAAGAGCCCGAGAAAGAGAAACTGCATTCTGGGAAAAACAGCTCATCCTCTCCACCTTCTGGCCCTCTGGCCATGTGTCTGCCGGCACACACATAATAAAACACCCCCCCCCCCGCCCCCACCATGCCCAATTCCCCTATCCCATCATGCACGCACACACATAATAAAATTTTGAAAGGGAAAGTTGACATATACCCCTTTAAAAAGTAATTTTTCTCCTATATACACCCCATCTACAAATGCAGAGCAGATCTGCTCATTCAGCAATTCTGAAAAACTAGAAACAGTCCAGAGTTTCTGAAGGAATTAACTGTGGCACACCACACAGTGGAGCACCATGAAGCCAAGGAGAGAGGTGAGGCAGATGCATACATGCTGAATGTGAGTTTCACTCTCAACTGGAGAGATTTTAGCAAAAGAATGTATCATTTTCTTACATTTGCATCATCACTAAGTTTTAGGTGATAGTAAAGGGTATACAGAAACATGAAAAACAGGTCAACCTGAGTAACGGTTAATATGGCTCGGAGGGGCTTTACCTATTAACTTTTGATAACATTTGAACTGTGTACCACAAGCACAGTCACTTGTCTACAGATGCTGGCGGGGTCCTCTGACGGCCCATGTGTGCTGTGGATGGGCTCCATGGATCCTCAGGTTAGCAGGCTCCATGTCATTGTCTCAGAGTGAAAAGCCCTCCTTCCCTTTCCTCTCCAGCCACCCCCAAACCCAGGCATATCTGACAGGCCTGTCATTTCTGAAAGTCAGGACTTCTACACTGGGAAGTGAAGGAGAGCTGGTTAAAAAGTGGGGGAAACCAGGAACTAAGCTAGCTTTCCCAGTTCTTCACGAGCATTAACGGATCCCCATGCCCCTACCTGTGGATCTGTCCAGCAGAGACCCTCCACAGCTGCACAGGGCTGTAACTGAAGACAGGTCTGTGGAGACAGCACATATCCACTGTATACAACACCAGAGCATGTGAATGAGCTATTGATGCTGGAATACCAACGCAATTTCTAGAGCCTTGAATTGAAAAGGGCTCCAGGAAACGCTTGAGAACTTTAGGCCAGTGGTGGGATGAGAAACCAAGGCAAGGTGCTTATAGCCCACTGGCTTTTTAGTCTATGGCCAGTGGCCTGGAGGGCACTTGCTGGTGTCCAGTGGTGGGGTAGGGTGGGATGTGTTAAGCTCTCATACCTGGAGAACTGAATGGATCTGACGTGTGTCCAAAGGACATTGACACCATGGTGGCCCGGTAGGGGCCTGTTATATTCTTTCCTCATAATCACTTTAATACTGAGAGTGTTCACACTTGGATTCACATGGCCATTCAAAACAAGAGGCTGAAGGGGGCAGGGCAAGTGGCCCTTGTGAAGAGCAAGCCTGAACCCCAACCCACTGCCTGCTTCAAACCTGCCCATGACTCTGAGCTCTACAGGCAGTGGCTAGAGGCCGGCCACAGACCTCAGCTGTTTACTTCCTCTGCACAGCTGTTCTGGGATCAGAGGGCTGAGGACATTGAAAAGCACTATAAACTGGCTTTGTTTCCTGTTAACAATGGCTGTTCCACTGAAGCTTCTACGTGTGAGTGCGCACACGTGCGTGCGCTTTCCCTACCTTTCCTGGGGGTCCCAGGACAGGATGAGAAAGAAGCCTCTTTGGGGCTTGATCCCTTCCCTCCCATTGGATAGCAGACTCAACCTGTCTCCAGGACTGAAGCTTTTCTTCAGAAGGGAGTGGGTCTGACCGAGTGCCAAAGTGCTGAGGCATGAGGAAAGGAACAGCAAAGGGTGGCCTCCAGCATCTTCCTGAAGTCACCACAGGAGCATTTAAACCCCTCAGATACTGAGCCACTCCTCATTTGGAAGAGGCAAGGTTGAACAAGTGACGGGAACTGCATCAAGATAAGGCCCAGCTCTGCCCGCCTACGCAGCGAGACACAACGGCATCCTGGCCCTGCTTCCCTCTAGTGAGAGCCTGGCACAAGTGCACCGGCCATTCAGTCCTCTCTGGCCACAGGTCTCCGTCAATGGCCCCTTCCATACTGAAAACTCTCCATCCACTTCTTTTAAAACGTTTTATTCAATAATATATACTTTTAAAATAATATGTAACTGCCCATCATGCCATACACTGCCCCGATCCCGTCTGTGGAGTCTGTGGTCAGCCAGTCCTTGGGATTTGCTGGAGCAACAAGGCAGCCATGGGACAGGGCAAGGGCACGGGGGCAACAGTAACCAACAACCATTTTTGCATACCCTTCACATTTCCCATGCTTTCTGGGTCGGGAGGAAGTCAACAGGAAGCCAAAGGCATGTGAACCTTTTACATTCGGAAGTGAGGTCTGATATACGGTGGTGGGCTGCCCTTCAGGTGGTCTAGTTCGTGCTCGCCAAGCCTGCCACCATTTTGTGTCTGCTCTCGGGACGTGATCTCGCTACACGCGTTAAGACGTTTGATTTGGTTCTTGTTCTGCTTATGGAAAAGTGTGAGGAACCGCAACAGACCTGGGGAGAGATGGGAGGAGGGGAAAGAGGGCATTAATCAATCTGAGCCAGAGTGAGGCAGGCCACCAGGGACAGGGTGCAAGCTTGTCTTCTCCACGTCACTCCATGGGACATGAGCACAGGCCTTCAAGTGTCCTCTTCCTGCTCTTTGACCCCAACAGAGGCAGCCATTGGCCTGCCTTCTGGAGAGGAACTCTGGCCACATCATGCCACCATCAATTCTCTTGCCCTGACCTTCAAGTTCAGGTGCTGATGCAAATGCCTTGACCATTCTGGCAAGCCAGACAATAGGTCCAGCTCCAAGGTCTCTCAGACCTGACATTTCCTGAGGGTGTCTTGAGTCTATTTACTCAGGGAAAGGGCTGAATCCACTAATCACTGAAGGGCAGCAGGCGGGCTCAAAATTGTTTTCAACCTGCCCCTGAAAAGAGCTAGCTGTCTGGCATGACCTCCTTCCATAACGATCACGGAAAAGCAGGTGATTGACAGGCCAGTGACTAGATTCTAGATGTGGAAAGTACTTGGCATCCAGTAAGCTGTCTCAGTCACTTTGTGGAAACTTCCCTTGGGGACAGGGTTCTTTCTACTGCTTATGAGAAAAGCTGCCCATGCACGTTAATTACATTGCATCCAAGCTCTTCAGCTATTGTCCAAGGGTCCAATGCAGAGGTATTAGTGAGGGATAAAAGCACATTCACCCAAGACCCCCACCATCAGCCAAATGATGGCACAGGCCCACATTCACATGCGTTTGCTGCAAGGAGTGGTGGGGAGAGATGATCACAAATGCCCAAGCCTGGGTCCTAAGGTTAGTCATGTAACAAGTCAGTCCTGAGAAACAGGGGTCTTGAGTGCCGCCACTGAGAAACAAGTAGAGAACATGTCCACCATGACACTCCAGTCCCACTCCTAAAGAAGTCGTCACACACAAGTGATGGCCTTAGCCACCACGTAGATCTTCGAAGCTCCAGGTTTATGCCTGCGCTCCCCACCTCCCCCAAGATAGGGAATGCAAGCTAAGGTCCCCAGCAACTGATTTGTCTCCTAGTTGGGAAGGTCAGGCATCGTCAACATACATTTTTATTTAGGAAAACCGGATTTTACATGGCACCCCATGTCAATCATCTAGGGCTACACCATGGAACTGGGTCTGTAGCGTTCACTTGGAAAGGGATCACAACACAGGCAGTGTTGTTCTCCTGCAGACAGAAGGCTCCCTGGTTCTTGAAGATTATCCAAGCTTGCCTCTGGATATCAAGATTTCTGTCCAAAACTTAAGTCACCATTTACAGCAAGAAGAGCCAGCAAGTGAAAAACTTAAATTTATTGATTCAAAGTTTGTTTTTTAATCCCCCAATACATGCAGTTCAGGGTTAAGTGTCACATTTGTAGCACATTGTTGAGTACTGACACAAAAGTATGCATCAGCTGCATAATCCAACCTTGCCAGCTTCTACAACCAAGACTCCCCATCCCCCCACAGCACAAAAGCAAGTGCTCTCGGCCACCTCCCTTCCCCATCATGCCCACACTGGGATTCAGTTTTTAAAGCAGGACACACTTCAGTTTTAATTTATTAAACTCCCCGACCAACTCAGGTTATGTGTTCACAAGATCTGCTTGCTTTTGCTTTCAGAAGGGCTCGCATTCTGCAACCACCTCTCCCCAGCTCTTACCCACTCACTCATGTGCGAGAGGGAGATGCCCTTTCCTGTGGGTGTCTGGGAATCTGAACTGGTATTAAAGCAAACAGTTAACTGGCCCCTACATTATTTCAATGCACACAGAAACTCTTCCTATTGTCCCTGTCCCCAGCCTCTGCTGACACAGCAGCATGCTCCTGGAGAAACTAGGTTGTTTCCCTGAGTAGGCACAGACCCTAAGGCCCTCGGCAACTACCTCTCAAGGACCACTGGACCCAAGCCAGGGGCAGTGTCCTCTCCAGGTACATCTGTGACAGCAGCGTAGTGTCCCCTAAGTGCTCCTTCATTCTCAGGAGTCCGAGCTCTTCAAGGCTTCCCTTTACAACATTTTTCTTACTGGGTTCTTTCCTGTCACCCGTCCCTCCCCAGCCACCCTCTCTAAGCATCCCGGACTCCCAGCTCCTTTCTCTCAGCAGTCAGCCAGAGAATGCTTTCCTTTCCACAAGAGGACCCATGTGCCCTAAGCCAGGTGGGCATGGACATGTTAGAGGAAGGTGCACGAGGAGGCCTGGCTGGAACTCTGCTCCACAGCAAGCCTCAGTAACAAGTGTTCTCATTAGACAGGCAATGGCTTCTACCCAGCCACCCATAACAGCGGCAGGAGCGGGGTCAGCTGACTGGAACCTGAAAAGAACAAACTGCCACCAACACACTTCTAAGTAGCATTCTCAGCATGGCTTTCTTAGCCCAGGCAACCTTGATGTCATGCTCCTTGTGGATACCAAGGAGAGCCACTGATCTGGAGTCAGCCCTGGAGCCTCTGCTCAGCACACCAGGTGCAGGTTCTTGAACACAGGTAGTACCTGAGATGATAGTGCAACACTACCCTGGTCCCCACGGTTTGTTTTTGTTTTTGCTCTTCATTAGGAAATAATCAAGTTCTTGTCATAGGCACTTTTAACTTGTTATAAGGTAATGAAGCAAACAAATGAAAATTACTGAGATGAGTTTAAGAAGTATATATTCACTGTAAAGGATACTGAGTGGGTAAATTTACCAGTTTAGTTTGAATAGAAAACTAGACTGTCACCCCTACACACACACACACACACACACACACACACACACACACACACACACACTTTAAAACTCTCCAAACCCGCCGGGCGGTGGTGGCTCACGCCTTTAATCCCAGCACTCGGGAGGCAGAGCCAGGCGGATCTCTGTGAGTTCAAGGCCAGCCTGGGCTACCAAGTGAGTCCCAGGAAAGGCGCAAAGCTACACAGAGAAACCCTGTCTCAAAAAAACCAAAAAAAAAAAAAAAAAACAAAAAACAAACAAACAAAAAAAAACAAAAAAAAACAACAACTCTCCAAACCCAAGTAAAATCTCCAGGGGGCTAGACCCAGGCACACCTGGCCCCAAGGTAGATTTGGAGACAGGCAAAAGAGGTCTACTAGATTTACTGCAACTTGGGAAAGACCAGCCTAGGAAGAGTCCAGATTCAAATGGAGCAAGCATTAAGCCCAAGTATGCTCCACAGCTAAGGGGAAGAGAGGTAAAGGTACAGGTACTGCTGCATACGAAGGACATCTCGCTGAGCTGTCACTCAAGGACCTCTGTCCTAGAGCATGCCAAAGGGGAGGGTCAGGGGAACATGGCCAACTCTCCTCCCACACCTTTTTAGTGTCTCTGGATGACCCAGGGCAAAGAGGTGGGGCCACTGCTCAATGGAGACCATCCAAGGGGCTCTCAACAACTTAAAAAGAGAAAGAACAAAGAGAAGCATGGGTGATCAAGGAGATGAGGTTAGAAAACAGAAAAGACATATGGTGATTGATACATCCCCCTGACAACCAAGGGCACACGAGAAGGTCGATGGTAATCCCCGACACTCGAGGTTTGCTACTTGACATGTTAACCCAGGTTCAGTCGCATCCATATCATGTTTCTGAGTCTCGGGAAGAACAAATGTTTACATCGAACAGAAGGTGCAATGCAAGGAGGCAGGATCTGTACGAAAACCTTAACTGCATGTCAATGTTCTGGCTTTATAAAGGATCTTAAAGAAGGTTTTTAAAACTTTATTTATTGTTGTGTGTGTTTACATGCCACAGCACACATGTGGGAAGAGGACAACTCATGAGAGTAGGTTCTCCCCCCACCACCACGTAGGTTTCGGGGACTGAACTCTGGTCATCAGTCTTTGCAGCAAATGCCTTTACCTGCTATATCACTGGCCCAAGATCTTACTTTTTAACCTAGGAACTCAACTCCACACTATCAAGAGAAGAGTTACATTTGCCTTTTAAGTTCCCACAGACCAAACGACAAAATAGAATCTGCATTTAGAGATGGACCTGCTACCAATACCAATACAAGTTTATTGGAATTTGGAATGTAAACAGGTGTTTCAAACAAACAATCTAACCTTATAAAAATGTATGGCATTATTAAATAGTTAATGAAGAAACCCTAAGTGTGATGTGGTAGATACCCCAAGCATGTTAGGTCCCCAGAGCTGAGGCATGGCTCTGCAGACAAGGAGAGGGGACTGGCTGGCAAACCACGTCAGTGACCAGTCCCCCAAATGAAATCAGCCCTATAAAAAACAAAAACAAAAAACCCCCAACAAAATCTAACTCTTTGCTCACACAAAGGTCAGCATAGTGGATGGATAAAGCTTTGACACTTGCTCCAGGAGCCCCACTTCCTCCCCCAAGCCCTGGCCATCCCTCTCCAGTCAGCTGCAGGAGTCACAGGACAGCCTTGCCCACAAGCCAGCGCCTCCATGCCAGAGACTTCTCTGCCATCACATTCATGTATGACCTATCAGAGCTGTAAATGCCCATCAGCCCGAGTGCAGCCAGACCTGCTTGTCATGGGGTTAAAAAGAGAGATGATGGCGGGTATGCCTTCTACACGTGAGGGCTTTCCTGAATAAATCCTAATAGAACAATTCCCTCCCTCTTTGACCTGCCTGAAGACAACTTTCCAGCTGCAGCTATGGTTGTGAACAAAAAAAGTCTTTGTTTTCAAGTGGTATATTAAAGCAGGTGCCCACACAAAGATGTGCTGAGAAATGGTGAGGTTTTTCCTTATAAGGCAGGGATTTAAAACAAAAAACAAACAAAAAAAAAAAAAACCTAAAAAAAGCAACAAGATTCAATAGTTAGGCAAATCAATAAAGGTGAGCCCCAAGTTATGCACACAGCATGGAACTATTCATGAGCCTGGGACCTGTTCATGGCATCTCAAGATTTACAGTGCCATCTTCTGACACTACAGAGGACGTGGTGAGAGCGACTGCAGTTTGCTTCCAAATGAATACACTTCGAAGAAAACTGCAGGAATGAGGTACATTTCCTGGAGAGCTCATGTCATAAAAAAATACATAACACATGAATTTGTAAAAGAGCTTAAAAAAAATACTGTCACTGTTTTAATCTTTTTTTTTCCTTTTTCTTTTCTTTTTTTTTTTTTTTTTTTGTAAATGAGGCTGGTGTGTCAGAATAGACTGCTGACTTTTGCTAAAACTCGAGCCTGAATTCTCACAGAAGAAAACCAGACCACAATGGAATAGATAGGAAGTCAGATATTCAGAGCTTGTTGACCGAACGGGTTAATTCAACAGTGGTATCCTGTTAAACGCAGGTACACGTACAACAACTCCGAGCTTCTCATCTCCCATGCATTCCAAAGGGAGAGTCCCTTCCGATCCTGAACTACGCGCACTGCCACACTGCACAGCGCAGCTCCCTGCAGACTAGTACGGGGAGTTTCTTGCTTTTGACAGGCTTTAGGTCTTTACTCTTCTTTGCCTTTAGAAGGAATGATTAGAATTTCTTTTTATCACACTGTAGTTTCCTTCAAGTTTTTGTTTGGTTGGTTGGTTTTATTGGCAAGCATCAGTGCCGCATTACCGTCGATTCCCCAGGCTTCATCGTGCTGCGGTGAGACCACTGGAAAGCACGGTGTTCTCTGCGCAAGGCTGGGACTGCTCCTTCACCACAGGGTCTGCAAGAGAAGAGCCCAGGTCGCCACATCAGCACCGGCTTTGAGGGTATAGTGGGAATGCCACAGCCAACCTGCCTTTCCTCTTCTCTATGCACCGAGACAGACATTTATGTGGAACTCAGGTCCCATAAGAACAGGCACCAAGACAGGATCAGGAAAGAACTCCTTTCTTTTTGCCCTCAAGGCAGGGAATAGAACCCAGTGTCATACATGCTGGGCAATCAATCTTCCACTAAGTCATACCCTCAGCTCCTTCTGAAAACTGTATTTTGTTGCTCAGACTAGCACTGAACTCCCGTTCTTCTTCAGCTTTATCCTCTAGCTCAGCCAGGGTGGCCATCATGCCCTCTGGGGAATTACTTGGAGATAGTTTTTCTACTTCCTTGGAATACAGACCCAGCTGCTGAAAGGCACAGAAACCCTAACTTCCACTGTTCAAAATTCACACTATTCTTTGTGATTTCTTCTCTGAGTACTAACATCATATCTAGCCCCTAAATTCTTTAAAGCATGAACAATAAGCATATTATAAAAAGGGTGAAGAAAAGAGCCAGTGACAGTCTATCAATTTTAAGCAGCAGTGAAATATGCAGTTTGTTTAGAAAGTAAACAAACAGCAAACTATCTGAACTATCCATCAGGTTGTTTTTGTCAGTATTTCTGAGGCAGGGTCTAACTATATACTCTAGATGGCATCAAATCTGCAATCCTTATGCATTTGCATCATGAGTTTA
Source organism: Peromyscus eremicus (assembly GCF_949786415.1). NCBI lineage: Eukaryota > Metazoa > Chordata > Mammalia > Rodentia > Cricetidae > Peromyscus > Peromyscus eremicus. The sequence continues at coordinate 136,705,716 of NC_081420.1, forward strand.
CACCAGTATTGCTTTTTACTTTATTGGGTTTTGTTTGCTTGCTTGCTTGTTTTTTGAGACAGGGTTTCTCTGTGCAGCTTAGGCTCTCATGGAACTCACTCTGTAGTCCAGGCTGGACTTGAACTCAGTGATCCACCTGCCTCTGCCTTCTCAGTCCTGGGATTAAAGGTATACATCACCACACCTGGCTATTTTTGTTGTTTTTTAAGACAGTCTTACTATGTATCCCAGTCTGGCCTCAAACTCACAAAGATCTGACTGTCTCTCCCTCTGCGTGCTTGGTTTAAAGGTGTGTACCACTACCTGGGGTGACACCGGTATCCTTAAAGTGGCCTAACTTGAAGGGTAAAAACAGCTTTCTGTGTTGGAAATTAGAAAGCAGACAATGGAATGTCAGCTGTCTAGGGCCCAGAAGGCTGAAAGAGAAGACCCTTTCAATTTTTTGTCGCCTTAAACTTTTGCCCTAGGTTTAAGAGCATAGCAATCAGTCCTTCATATCCGTTAATATTATTAGGAATCAGTTAAACTCCGAAGGACAAAAGGAAAGGAAAAGAGCACCATAGTCAAACAACACACAGAAACTTCAAGGCTTTAAGGACAGAGTCCACCTTGATTTGGAGTGCAGTCAGCCAAGTCACTACTCAGCCTCTTCCTCTGCCAGCCTCTTCCATGCCTGGACTAAGGCACCTCCTCTTTCAACAACACAGGTAAAGTGTATGTGAAACTTTCAATGGGAAGAACTACCCAAACCACATGCAAGTGCAGCAGGAACACATACATGCTCTGGGAGATGTCAGAGGTGAGAATCCAGCTGTCATACCTGCCTGCTTACCTCAGATTCCTCTTACTCACATATTGCCTCCTTTGGAAACACATTAAAATGATCTTACTACCCTTTTTTTTTTTGAGACAGGGTTTTTCTGTATAGCCTTGGCTGTCCTGAAACCTGCTCTGTAGACCAGGCTAGCCTCGAACTCAGAGAATTGCCTACCTCTCTCTGCCTGAAGTGCTAGGATTAAAGATATACACTACCACCGCCTGGCTGATATTACTACTTTTAACTAATTTTTTTTAAAGGAGGAAAAAATAATTGATTAGGTTTTTACACTTGAAAAAAACAAAAAACAAAAAACAAAAAACTTAGAAACCTCCGGTATATAAGCCCATGGTGATGAGAATGGGTAGACAGCCTAGCCTCAGAGGTACCACTAACAGTGAATAAGCAAGCACCTTTGGGACTAATATCATTACCTGTAAAGTGGCCTCAGAGATCCAGAATAATGAATAAAATTTGAAGTCAAATTCCTAGGTTGACCTAATCCAAATACCTAGTTTTCTGACTGACCTCACAGATAAAGGGTGTCATTTTTTGCCTTTTAATAACTCACAGAAGTACGGGTGTTCCATGGCCTCCTTGGCAGTCAGTCTCTGTTGATGGTCGTACCGCAGGAGCTTGTCAAGAAGATCTAGGGCCTCGGGGCTGACAAGGTGTCTATTCTCACTATGGATAAAGTTTTCCCAGCGCTTTCGTGAATGTCTAAAGAAAAAAAAAAAGTGAATCATTAGTATTGAGACTACACAACAAGAAAACTCTTCTAATAGACCTAACATAAACAAACCTTTAGAATACTGCACTTCTTGAAGCAGCTGATCTCATTCTTATCGGTACCTACTTCAAATAGGCTGTATCCCCACACCCTGTTGCCCCCAGTTATAACCATGGCGTACTGACATAAACTGCTCAATCATTAGATGAGCAGAATCTATTTAAAACATCTATACCTGAGTGAGAATTTGTTCAGTATTTCTGGATTATTCTTATGCCTATCTTTTCATCAATTGCAAGTGAGGCCTGGTGGTGACTAATGACGAATTGGTCAGTAGATATATTTAGAAGCTGGCTTTAGAAATAAGTGCTTTCATAAAATAATGTCTGAAGACCACCAGGCAAATATGTACTTGTAATATACTGCACTGAAGCTACAATCCTAGCACCCAGATTGAGGCCAGCCAGAGCTACACAGCAAGATTTTGTCAAACAAACAAACAAAACAACCCACAAAAAAACAAAACAACAACAAACAAAAACTAACCAACCAACCAAACAAACAAACAAAAAACCTAAACCATGAAAACCAGCAGAGTACCTGAAAATTCAGCATGCCTTAATATTTATTATATATAAAACTGACTTCAAAAATAAGCTATTCATTTCTTATTTGAAGAAGCATAGTTTTCTAAAGATTTTCCATCAAAATAAGCATATGCAGGGTGGGGAGATGGCTCAGTGGTTAAGAGCACTGGCTGCTCTTCCAGTGAACTCAGGTTCAGTTCCCAGCAACCACATGGTGGCACTTAACTATCTGTAACTCCAGGTCCAAAGGATCCCTTTTTTGGCTCTGCAGACACCAAAACATACACGGTGCATATACATGCACATAGGCAAATCATGCTTACATATAAAATAAAAAGAAATAATTTTTTTAAAAAGGACATGCTTTGACCAAATAAACATTTTTTTCTATAACATTATGATTTTGTTTTCCATTTGCTTCCACAGGATCTCATGATTCCCAGGCCAGCTTCAAACTCAATGATCCTTCTGCCGCAGCCTCCCAAGTGTTGTGATTAGAAACATGCACATCCACACATGGCTTATTTTCCATTTTTCTGTTGATAAATAGGCCAAGGCAGGTAGATCTCTGTGAGTTCAAGACTCGTCCTGGTCTACATTGCAAGTGAGATCCCACCTCAATAAATAAATGAGTAAATAAATAAATAAATATCAATACTGATGTTAGAAAAGGGAAAGAAATTGGATCTTGTCCAATCGTCCCACTTCTGAAATAGAGCAAAGTGCTTGCCCCTCCCTCCCTCCCTCCCTCCCTCCCTTTCCTTTCTTACTTACTGTCCCAAGATATCATTGAAGTGCGGATCTAGGTCTATGTGGTACTTCTTCAGATACCCATACAGTTCATCTGTCCCCAGAACCTTGGCAATTCGAACAAGCTGAAACACAAAACAAACTGACCAAACCACCAAGCACAGAGCTTCCCATGAGCTTGTGAGGACACTGTGCCTGGGAATCAGGAAATTCCACGCTGAGCACTCAAATCTCTAGGGACCGAACAGAGACCTGAGTCTAGGATAATCAAAGAGACTCAAGGACACAATGCTCACATGAGTGCAAGTTTCTGAACTGCTTTTAAAGGGTTAACCTAATTTAGATGCTAACGTCTTTGGGGACACTGACCAAACAACTGGAGTCTGATTTTGTTAGACAAAGAGGAGCCTTACCTTTTAGACCCATCTTGAAAGTTCACCATAGACAGCACTGTCTGTCTCTGCATGCTTGGAGCCCTCATGCCCATACACACACTCAATGCCTCCTTCCTGTCCCAGAAGCTATTTCCCTAGTGACGAAGAAGCAGGGCTGAGTCTGCTCACCTGGTCATAGTTGTCCTGCCCATGGAAGAACGGCTCCTTTCGAAATATCATGCTTGCTAACATACAGCCCAAGCTCCACATGTCCAAGCTGTAATCATACATCTGAAGGCAGCGAGGACGGTCAATCAGTCAAGGATGGTTAGAAACCCTGGTTCTCATCATATTCACCTGACTTCTGAAGATTAGCCCTGACTTTTAAGGCACTAGATTTTAGAGCCTTATACATATTAGGCAAGCATCTACTATCAAGCTCCATCCTCAGCCTTTCCATAGTTATTTTAGAAATAAAAGTCATTCCTTTCCCTTAAAAAGAAAAGCCATCAAGAGACTCAGTTGGTAAAGGCTGTCAAGCCTACTAACCTAAGTTTGGTTCCAAGAACCAATACGGCAGCGAGAACAAGCTCCTGAAAGTTGTCTTCTGACCCCACATGGGCTGTGGCACAAGTGTGCTCATATATATATATACACACACACATAAAGAATTTTTTTTTAATGTAGCTGAGAAAAACCTTTAGAATAGAAGAATAACTGGGGTTTGAATGCATCCAAATTGACTACAGAGCAACCAGGAAAACTCCTAAGAGAATATAAAAATAGCTCAGAGCAGCTTCACCAACAAGTTCACCTGATAGTCCACAAGGAGCTCTGGTCCCTTGAAGTACCTCGAGGCCACTCGAACATTGTACTCCTGAGCAGGATGATAGAACTCCGCCAGACCCCAATCAATCAGTCGGAGCTATGAGAAAGACAAGACCAAACAGAATGCAAAAGGGCACTTCAAGATGCCCACGCCTATGATGAGGCCACACCACATTTCTACAACAGGTAGCTGGCCACACATAGTATACCCATGAAAAACTACACTTTAGAAACTGCAGATGAAGTCATTTCTGGAGCAGAGTACTTGGAACGGTTTTTACTCTCCAGATCAAAAGCATTCAACCGTTTTCCGTCAACCCCCCATCATTCATAGCTCTTAACATCAGCTCCAGGCACTACTGAAGGACTTATGGTGCATACCCCACTCCAGAAGAGGAGCACTGCTCTAGCTGGTCATTAAGCTAACCCTGGCTATGACAACCAGAGGTGGAGAGACCCAAATGTACTTTTCTTAGGGCTGGTCAGATTGCTCTAATGGTCGTGAAGAAGCAAGGCAGAAACCGCTGCTGTCGTTTCTTCCTGAGACCCTTTGAACACTAAAACCAAGATAAAACCAGTGACCACAGTCAAGGTCACTGTGCACTTCCTGGAGCCTAGAGGAGTCACAGTAACGCAGTCTACTGAAGCGATCAGTGGTGGTCTGCAGACACCACAATGCTATTAGACAATGTTTAGGTTTTCCCTAAGCCTTCAGCAAAGATTTGGTGCTGCCTGGCTGGATTGGTACCTTTTTCTGTTGGTGATCTATCATGACATTGTGAGGTTTCACATCCCTGTGCATGATTCCCTTGCTGTGGCAGTAATCCAGAGCCTAGTAGGTAAGAAAGCACAGAGAAAAGTAAGCAAACCCTCTACCACCTCCAACGCAAACACATTTTTATTATCTGTGACACTTTAATTTGAATAGTCTCAAAAAGGGTAGCTAACTGCCTTTAAGGAGAGAGAAAAAAGATGCTCTCCGTGGACACCACAGCTGGCAGCCAGTAGGAAGGGGGCTGTCGATGATCATGCTGAATGAAGGTTGCTTTAAAAAGGGAATGAGAGGCCAGAGTGTGGGACCTCAGAATCCACGTGGGCATGAAGAATGACATCTTAACGTATCTTTTAACAAGGCAGACTTAAGCTATGTGGGCCATGTGAGTTTTCTAGATTAAGAAGCATTTACATTTTCGTTAAATATAAAACCTGAGCCAGCATTCAAGAATTATCATTACTACTCTGAGAGAATTACTTCCTGAAATATAATCAACATAAAAGGATTTAAGTGTTGAAAGCCAAAGGTCTTTAGTAAACTGAGAGCTGTGTAACCACTGCCACCATGTTTTGGAACTTTCTAGTATCTCCACAGTTCCCTGGAGCTCATTCTTAGTTAATGCCCACACCAAGCTACTCCCAGCCACTGGTGAATCTGCTGTCTGTTCTGGAGATTTCTTTCTGCTGGACATTCCTAACAGCACAGTACTTTGTCCACTTTTCTCACTGAGTTTATTTATTTTTGAGACCGAATCAATTACGAACTTACTAGTTTGCTGACTTGGGTTGTTTCTACTTTTAGCTGTTGACAACACCGCTGTACTGAACAGTCATATGTAGGTTTTGGGGAGGTATGCATCTATTTATCTTGGGTACATTTTTTAGGGGCAGAAGTGCCTTGTTGTACGGTAACTTTACAATTTCTAAGGAACTGTCTGCTTTCTCAAATCCAACACATAATGGTTCCAGTCTCTCTACATTCTCGCCAACATTTGTCACTTTTTTTTTTGTTGTTTTTTCGAGACAGGGTTTCTCTGTGTTGCCCTGGCTGTCCTGTAACTCACTGTGTAGACCAGGCTGGCCTCAACTTAGAGAGATTCACCTGCCTCTGCCTCCTGAGTACTGGAATTAAAGGCATGTACTACCACTGCCTGGCTGTCATTGTTACTTTTTTCTTTTAGTTTCTCAAGACAGGGTTCTCTGTGTGACTGCTATGGCTGTCCTGGATCTCACTCTGTAGACCAGGCTGGCCTCAAACTCACAGGGATCCGCCTGCCTCTGCCTCCCAAATGCAGGGATCAAAGGCGTATGCCACCACTGCCCAGTCACTATTCCTTTTTTAATTCCAGCTATTCAGGTAGGTTAAAGTAGTAGCTCAATGTGTTTCTGGTTTGTATTTTCTTATTAGTGATGAAAAAATTATGTGTCATGTGTTTATTGATCACTATATATTTATATTGCCTTTGAAGAAATGTTGATTTAAATTTTTCTCTTTAAGTTTGGATTAATAAGCCTTTTTCCTTTTTACTGTTTACACAGCTCAGTCAGGCTGCCCTTTACTCTCTCTGTACCCAGACTGGCCTCAAAGTCAATATCCTACCTCAGACTCCTGAGTGTTGGGATTACAGGCATGCTCACCACATCCAGCTTTTCTTTTCTTTTTTTTTCCTACTACACCCCCGACCCATACACTCACAGCTCTTAAGTCTTCTTTCCCATACACACCATGCGCCACCTTTGTGAACCCCACAGTTAAACCCTTTGGCTTAAAAAGCACTGGAAAGCTTCAATAAGCCAGAAAACCCTTCACACGGGGGTTATCCTGTATTCAAGAATGTTCAGCACAACACCTGGCGTCTCCTTAGCCTAAGTGTCCGTTGTGCCACTCAGGCTGTGACTAGACACCCAGTACCTCCTGGCTGGGGAACAGTGGCAGACTAAGGACACATGCCAGGAATCTTTATGCTGGAGGTGTATTTAAGGAGGGGAGGGCGGACCGTAGTGGCGGCGCACGCCTTTAAATCTCAGGACTTGGGATGCAGAGCCAGGCAGATCTCTGAGTTCAAGGCCAGCCTGGTCTACAGAGGGAAATCCTGGACAGCCAGGGCTACACAGAGAAACCCTGCCTTGAAAAACTAAAAAGAGAGAGAGAGAGAGAGGAAGACTATCAGCATATCAGCATGCACAAAATGCTCCCTGGTCTGTAGCAACAATAACATACAAGGTTTGATGCTTTTAATTTGAATTTGGAGAGTGGGCAATACAAAACCTGGGGATAGAGGTGAGATATAATCTCCAAGGAAGGGAATACTAGAGGGAAGGGGCCTAAGAGCACTTTCTGGACATGCAGAATTTCCTCTACCAGCCTTGTCCATCATTCTCTGCAGCAAAGGTAGCAATCTGTAGCTGTGGTGTGTTGCAGAGTAGCTGCTAGCTACAAAAGGCCACTAAGCACTTGGCATGCGACTAGTATCACATGGGTAGAGAACAGAATTCTTAGGTTTTGCTTAAACGTCTAACACAGATCTAAGGACACTTGGCTGAAGGCTTACACATAGAAAGTCTAGTATCATGGAAACTCAAACTTTACTTTACAACAGCTGTAGCAAGATTCCATTGTGTGGTTGTGCCTTCTTTCAACTAGCATTTTGTTTAAGCAGTATTTCACCGTTCCCACCCAAATCCCATCTCAGCAGTTTTCTTATGAAACTAGGGTCCATGAGGGCACATCCCCATGAATCTGAATCAGATCACATAAAGCCCTGGGGGTGGGGGAGGTCACTGAGCAGTCACACACAGCCTTCAGCCTCAATTTCCTTTACATTTGCTGTGAGGTTAAATATTTCCTACTTCCTACTTCCATCTCTTCTTCTCTAAAATAGAAAATGTTGATTTCTGCCATTTTACCTAGTCTTTGTCAAAGATCTAATCCAGACAATACCTGGGAAGTGAGAAATACACGAAGGCCAAGGCTGAGGGAAAAAAGCAGTAGTGATTAATTCTTGGCAGTGTTCACTGGCCAGACACCCTGTGGCGCTCCTAACATACTTTAAATTCCCTGAAGAGATACTTCAGTTATAAAATCTGCTACAGCTTCTGATCATTCATTAGCAGGAAGAAAGAATACTGCTACCACTAGACAGTAGCATGGCCCTCAGCACTGAGGACAGATGTGCTAGGTTCTGTCTTTATCCAGCTGGTACTTGCTAAAATCTACAAACCTGAACACTGACTTCAGTGAGCACTGTGAGAAATGGGCAGTGGCTCTCAAGGGTACATGTATGTGGCTTTCTGGGATGAGCCTCTAGGAAACACAGCTTGCTGTTCAGAGCACTGCAGACCTCTTCCTACTGGACTTCTAGTGTGGAGAAGACACAGTAAAGGCGGACCACATCAAGCTCTAGTCTACCCTTACCAACCAAAAGGAAGCTCAACAGACATGGTGTGAATCCCAAGCCCACCACTCTGACTCCAGCAACAGGCAGATCATTCAAGTACAAGTCTAAGGAGAAGCATTCATTTCATGGAGCCAGTTCTTCAAATTTCACTCCCGAAGTCCAGCCTTGCTTCAACCTGGTATTTTGTTCAAGCAATGTTTCACAGTTCCCACACAAACCCCATCTCAGCAATTTCCTTAACTGAGATCTACAACAACTAACGCCCCCCTCCCCAAATTTTTACAATACTCTGTATTTAGTTATTTCTTTTTCTTGGAGATAAAGGTCTCACTTTGTAGCTCTGGCTGGCCTGGAACCAGGCTTGTCTTGAACTCAAGAGATCCTCCTGCCTCGATCTCCCCAGTGCTGGGATTTAAAGTCATATGCCGCCATACCTAGTCAATTCTTTATTTATAAAGCACTTCTGGGGGTAGTTCACGGTTCTTACTAGGTTCTTAGTGATTCATTACTCTAAAAGGTACATGTAGCATTTTCAGAATGCTTTATTTATGTAAGTGTTTTCTTAGACAAATGAAAACATTCCTCCATCAACTGATAATGCTTCAAATTTTTTTTTATTACTTGGTATTTATAAGCCACTTAGAAGGTCCACCCATCATTTCTCTCGGGATTAAGTGCTAGTCAGTGCCTAGGAATAAGGGGTATATATTCTCATATAGAAAGAGGTAGTAAGACAGTTTGAAAAGAAATGGCTGCCAATTCCGTAGACATCCCTCTACATGATTTTCCCATTGGGAAATAATAACCATTTTATACCCTTTGAGGTCAAGGGCTGGCCACAAGATTGACTTTTGCCAACAGGGTACTGGCAAACCAGCACAGGCCAAGTTGAATTGTTTACACATTGAGGTCTCCATTCTTACTGCTATTTGAAAGACAGGACCTCAACTAGTCCAGCAACTCCAGCCTATATCACAGATACATGAATGAGGCTAACACAGATCATTCTGTCTCAGTCAGGCAGACTTGAATCTAAAAAAGTTACCAGACTAAATCCTGAGATTATGAGCAATAAAAAGCCATTTTAAAGTCTTTAAGTCTGAGGTGACTTTCTATACAGAAAACACTAGGATTAATTAACTGGCAAAGAAAAAACTCAACTGTCACAAAGAGCCCAGAGGGTCGTGAGCTTTGTATAATGGCCCTGTACCCCTTCTGGCCAGTCGTCTAAGTTTACTGAAAATCTGTGAGGTCTCACAACAGAATTCTTATCAGAAGTTAAGTCTCACTAGATTCTCTGGGTATCAGGAAATATTCTGCTTGAATTCCGTCTTTTCAAAAACTTCTTAAAGGAATGAGCCTGAAAAAAAAATGCTACTTACTTTAAGTAGTTCATACATATAAAACCGGATATCAAAGTCAGTCAGGATCTGGTAGAGTTGCTGAAACAGATTTCAGAAAATAGGAAGTTAATTTAGTCTGACTGTATTTGCTATTCTAAACATGGGCATTTCTCCGCAAACTTAACTACAATGGACACCCACGCCTTCATGGCCTGACCTAGAACAGCAAAGACGAGGAGTGCGCCATTCCACCTTGAGTAGAGAGGGAAACACTTCAGCCAACCTGATCCTTACTACTTACTATCCCACAATTCTAACAGCCACTGCCACACTGCTGTGAAGTCTACACTGTCTAGCTGTCCACATCTAGTTGAGCCCACCCAGCACATAGCACACCTGAAGACCTTCCCGCTGATGTGGACTAGTGTCAGGGGAATGAAGTGGTTTGTAAAGGGACAGAAGGAAAATGAGGGACATTTGGAGACACCAAGACTTCAAAAACCTATGTCCTCTGTTCCCCACCAAACAATTCCAGGCTGAAAAAGATTTCAGAGGCAACAACTGACTTTTTTTTTTTTTTTAAAGGAATAGTAGAATAAGGCATTAAAAATAAAAAGGCAGGAGTGTCAAATACAATCACAAGACAAGCTAACATACTCATGGAAACTTTCATTACTGACAATCCAGAGATCCCCCTCACGGGAGTTTGAAATCAATTTCAATTTCTTAGAGCAGAGTAGCAGGACCATTAAAGCACCACAAGTGTAGTCAGACACTATGCATTGCCTCTGATAGTCAGTCAAGTCCAAGTAAATCTTTCCCTGTCAATCTCGGCAGCATTTTCTATAATTAAAGTTAATTGGAATGACTTTTTTTTTTTTTTTTTTTTTTGGTTTTTCTGAGACAGGGTTTCTCTGTAGCTTTGTGCCTTTCCTGGAACTCACTTGGTAGCCCAGGCTGGCCTCGAACTCACAGAGATCCGCCTGTCTCTGCCTCCCGAGTGCTGGGATTAAAGGCATGCGCCACCACCGCCCGGCTAATTGGAATGACTTTAAACTTTTCCTCTATCAGAAAAAAGAATCACACATCACAGGGATGCTCCAAGGAGCACACAATGGTTACACTGAGATTCTATAGAGAGTAAACTAAAACCACTTATCTGCAAATATGACAAAGAAACTAACAAAAAGCACAGGTCTAGAGGAAGAGGCCATACCTCCCTTCCCCCTTTAGGGAAGAGTAACTTGCCTTTCCAGCTTAGTAGGAATACATAGCTCTATCTAGCAGCCCCAGACAGCTGCTGGCTCAGGTCCACAAGCTGCTGAGTTGCTAGGGGCTGAGCTGTACTCAAGCACCCTTACCCACTATTTCTGCCAAGTAGTTTCAGCTTCCTAAGGACCAAACTCCAGGTTTCTGTCTCCCCAGCCCTGTGCTTCAAGGCAGGTTTCTTAGCTAGCACTTGGTCACAAGTGGCAACCAGAATGTATAGGTCTAAGCTTTAGATACCAACTTGGGTGTGAGAGAGATCAATCACAGAGACTGTGCTAAACACTGAACCATGATGTCAATAAATAGCCCAGAAAAAAGAAAAGATCAAATTCGTAAAACCTCAGAATGCTAGGATTTTTTATTTCTAGAAAATCAATATGGGCTATTTTATTTGAACCTTTATCTATAAAAGGCTTTTCCTCTTGTATCATGTACTAGCTATAGCAATCATCGTGTAAAGGGCCTAAGGTATAAAAATAAATGTCCTTGGACTGTCAACAAAGTATTTCTGACTATTCCCACCAGTACCAATTTTACTGAATATGAAAGACATTACCTACACAACAGTGCTTGGACCTCTTCCATCACAAAGCCCTGAATGGCTGGCCATCACCCAGCCTGACCTCCTTTTTTCACAAGTTCTTTGTGGGATAAGATTAAACTACATCTGGACCAAGTAACCTCCTGGGCTTATGATTAAGGCCTCTCCAGGGGCCAACCTGGTTTCTTCTAATTGTTGTTGCTCCATTCTCCACTGCAGGCTTCAGGAATCACTTTCTTTGAAGACATCAACATGTATGTTCTCAACCATCCTAATGCTGAAGCCCTTTTATACACAGTCATTCATGGTGTGGTGACCCCCAAATATAAAATTATTCCATTGCTACTTCATAGCTGTAATTTTGCTACTGTTATGAATGGTATGTAAATATCTGATATGGGACCCCAAAGGGGTCCCAATCCATAGATGAGAACCACTGCTCTAAGGTGTTAATAGCACAGTGAGACTCTCAGTTGCCCTAAAATTAGCACCAGGTACTAGCAGTGATCTGGAGTTCTGAAGGTAAATCCTCACTATTGTAAACGTGAACTTGCTACCTGCCTAGAGTCCCATACCAATGTTGCCTGAGTACCTTGGCTATGTACATATGAGGGAAACAGCTACCCTCAACTGATGGTCACTACTGTGGTGATTCAGGATCTCTGAACTCTCTCCCCACCTTCCCAAGTGTCATAAATCCATTGCACAGCTGTACCCTACACCCATTTCTCCACCAAGCTCTCAAGCCAAACCCTCATATAGCAGGACAGCAGGTCTAGCTCCTCCACTTGCTTTTATAATGCTCACCAGTTAGTGGAACAAAACAGAACCTATCTTCCAAGAATTAGAGTCCATGTTAAATTTCCTAAGAACCACACTTTCCCTCTAGCTATGTAGAGAATACTATTAAGCAAGCAACTGTAGAATACTGGCAGGAAGTAAGCTTTGCTCACATTTGCATAAGAGACTTATCAAAAACAAACCAAGCTATGTTTCCTGGAAGATTATGGGCTCACAAGTAAAGGTACTTGCTACCACGCCCAACGACCTGAGTTAGATTCCCCTAGGACCCACATGGTACAAAAAAGAACTGCCTCCCACAAGTCTGATTTATACACACACACAAATAAAGATTATGAAGGTAGTAAGGAAGAAACCACTTACCTATTCCAGTTCACCTGCAAGGCTTCATACACACTGGTGTTTCCCTAGAAATCAGTTCTACTACAAGAGTAATCTAAGGAGCCTGGTTGAACATGTCTTTGGCTTTTAAAATAAACCCCAAAACATGTGAAGAGGAGAATGGCAAACAATGCAACTTAATAACCAGGCCTGAGTCTCCTGTGCAAAGTACAGACACCCAAGGAATGGCCACACTCTTAATGCATGCATGCAGAACTTCAAAGATGCTAGGGGCAGGGCAGTGCATCACAGCCAGTCAGATCCCACACAAAGTCCTTGCCCAATGGCTACAATTCAAAAGGACTTCATTTTCTATGGACTCTGGCCCAGTACACAAGAGCACAGGTATGAGAGGTATGAGAACACAGAGCAAGCATACACAGCTCAGTCTACAACAAGAAATCTCAGGGCTCAAATGGAGGAAGACCAAAAAAGGAGGAAATACAAAGTGAAAAACAAGTGTTATTTCATGCTGTAGCCACCCATTTAAATACTGCTAACGTGTAACCTTAAGACAGAAAACAAAACAAAACCCCCCAAACCCCAGTGTTTTTGGAAATTTAAGGAACTAGAACACATTTTCAATCTAGCAAATAAATGTTACAACCTGAAAATGTCACAACTCTTACAAGGAAATGATAAAATGTTAATGACTTCTAGCTGCAGTTCACTGGTTCCCCTGATGAGGAACCATCCGGTCTATAAGCCCCACAGGACCAGCCAGTACAGGGTGCTGCTCCTCAAAATATCAAGCTGGGTGAACCACCACCTTCTCAGGAATGAAGCTCAGTTTAGTCTTACCAATCTTCAGTGTTCAAATGATGTCTTTTACTTAAAACTTACGTTCATTTTAATTTATAATCTTTTTTTTTAAATTGTAACATTCTAAATGTATAGATAACTGACATGTCTCAACAGATACCTTTTCCTTTAGACTTGTTCTGAGACATGGTCTTTCTACACAGCTCAGGCTGACCTAGAACTCACTATGTAGCCCAAGTTGGCCTTGAACTTCGATTCTCCTATCTGGTCTCCTAAGCACTGGGAGTACAGGTGTGTGCCACCACATCCAGCTCTCACTTGAGACACTTTCAAGTTGAGGGGTATGCTGTTAAGTGGTCACACTAACTCTCAGAGATGACTTTCCCATTTCTTTTTAAAGTTCTGTCTTTTTAAGGGCCACTACGTTTCTTTTACTGTTTCACACGGACAGACAGAAAACAGCCGGCGGTGGCTTTAAAGGGGAACTGACCAAGCTAGCACCTCTACCGTGAAGTGAGACATAGGGAACAAGAGAAAGGAGCCATCACGGTATGATGACCGTGATCATGACCCACTGGAAGTCACAAAGCTGACGTCAACAGGCTCCAAACAGCCAGCACCATCAGGCTGGGTATCTGCGGTGCTTGGGACCAAAAGTTGTTTGTTTTTCAAGACAGGGTTCTCTGTGTAGCCCTGGCTGTCCTGGAACTCGCCCTGTAGACCAGGCTGGCCTCAGAGATCCCCCTGCCTCTGTTGGGATAAAGGTGGTTGCCACCACCACACTTTGTTTCCAATGTTGGATATGGTATTTTTCAGCTTTTAGAACATTTGCATATAAATAATGATGTATCTTGGTGACAAGACCCAACATAAAATTCATTTATGGTTTTGTTTTGGGGGTATTTTTATTTTTTGAAATAGGGTCTCATGTAGTCCAGGTTGACTTCAAACTCCTAATCTTTCAACTTCTGCCTTCCAAGTGCTAGGATTAGATGTTCCAGCCACATCTGGACAAAATCCAAAATCCATTTGGGTTTCACATACATAGAACGAAGGCAAATCCAAACCTTTTCTTTTCTTTTTTTTTTTTTTAAAAGAGACAAGGACTTACTATGTAGCCCTGGCTGGCCTCAAACTCAGAGAGCTACCTGTCTCTACCTCCCAAGTGTTGAGATTAAAGGCATCTCATGCAGTTCATTCAATATTTTAAATAGTACTGGTCATGAAACAAAACTTTCATGGTGTGCTTCCCATTTTCTACTTTGTGGTGTGATAATGATACTGTGCAGCACTTTGCATTTGAGATTTGTAGACTAGGGATGCACAACCTGGATGTATCCTACTTTCTGGACACAAGTACAATCAAATTAGGAGTCAACGATAAGAGAATTTTTGAAAAGCCCAGTTGATCTTAAACCATATACTCATAAACATATAGCTCTAAAAGTCATGAGGGCAATAGTTACTGAGACAGTTCTGAAAAAGGTCATGGTGTAGATGGATCACAGCGTAAATAACTAAACTTCTTGGATACTGTGGCTAACACAGGAAAATGCTAAGGTTCCATTAACAGCCCATTCAAGAACCAAGCATGATAATATCCAGCTAACTCCAAGATGACTCAGCAAAAAGACAAGCTAGCAATGGGAGGAAGGACAGATGTAACAGCAAGGGTGTCAAAACACCAAATGGCCACTCACAGTGCTGAGAGTTGGCTGATGTGCAAAGTCGGGGAGAAAAACTCCTAATCCAGTTTAAAGTGCACATTTCCTCTCCCCCCCCCCTTTTTTTTTTTTTTTTTTTTTGGTTTTTCAAGACAGGGTTTCTCTGTGTAGTTTTGGGGCCTGTCCTGGATCTCACTCTGTAGACCAGGCTGGCCTCGAAGTCACAGAGATCTGCCTGGCTCTGCCTCCTGAGTGCTGGGATTAAAGGCGTGCGCCAGCACCGCCTGGCTTAAAATGTGCATTTCTAATTAAAAAACTATCATCTAACACTGACAAATGAGAAGTGAGGAGGAGAGCTGCCTAGATTTACACACTGTATATACACTTTCAGAGACTATGATGAGGAAAAGCTGCCCAAACTTATTTTACAAACGTAATATCACCTAGATACCAAAATGAGATGTCTGCATAACGAAAGGAAATTTACTGATCAAAATTGATTTATCAACTGGTCCAAAACAACAATCACTAAGCCATGTGAGCACACAGCACTGCTGCTTTTATTTTGTTGTGTAGTACTGGTGATGGAACCTAAGGCCCTGTGCCATAGGGACATCAGTGCTAGATGAACACACAGACCAAGCCACAACCTAAGCTGAGCTCGTCACGGCTACCACACCACCCTGACAGTCAACCAGGACAGACACTCTCTGGATATACCTTAAAGCCAGTTATTACTGCACTTCACACTAAAAGGGAAAAAGATGAAAAGGAAAAATCAAACTTTCCCATTCAGGCAGACACAGTACAAAGTAAAAAAAATCCTTACGGACATAAAGACCAAGAGACTGCTCATTTGTAACCTGTCATCCTATCCAGAAAAGAAACTAATTATCTAAGCACCATTATTTATCCTTCCAAAAACACACTCTACCTGATATTTAGTGTTCTTTTAGGATGACCAAAATAGCATGGTTCAGTATTGAAAGGGGATTCCCACCCTCTGCTTTGCCTGAAGGTCCTCTAAAGTAAAGCAGTTATAGGCCTGGGAAGGAGAACTCCAGAACGGAGAGAGACCACAGTAGGAAGCCAGAAAATGTGCTCATGGACTTAACAGCCTCCAAAAGCTGGAAATTCAGCCAACAGTGAGGAGCCCATAAGCACAGAGCTTCAAACTAAGAAGCACAGAAAGGCCCAGACATGGACAGTGTCAGCTATGTCTGAAAGAGAGGCAAGCTGGGGACAGCCAGCGTGAGCTGGTGCACAGCACCTCGGAGATCTGCGTGAGATCGCACAGCCCTCTACTGGAGACCCCAAGAGCCCAGAGTGTCCTCAAGACTGCCCTTCAGAGCACTCCTCTAAAACAAGAGCAGCAACTAAGAGAGCCAAACGACAAAATTGTGAAGAAAAAAAAATAGGGGAAAGGCATGGGGAGAAAATGCAATCATCTCTATGAGAAAACAGATATTACATAAAGCATAAGAGAACAGGACACTATTTTTAAAAATTCGGAGACTGAAACGGACTTCTAAACTACAATGAAGTCTAACATCTGAATTATACTCTAGACAGTGAGAAGAAGAGAGGGGCAGATATCAAAGAACACTGACACTACGGAAAGCCGTGAGCTTTCAGATGGAAAAGGCCCAGCAAGAATACAGAATAAAGGATGAAAGGAGCCCACAGGAAGGCACATGTCTGAACATTCAGAAGACTGAGAATGAAGAGAAATTCCTAAACATTCCCAGAAAAAAAAAAAGACATTGGAACACTTCAAAACTGAGGAAATCATGAATTTCAATGTACAATTATACCCCAATGAAGACGTAAGTGAGGATAAAGGATATTCTCAAATACCCAAGTCTCAAAACCACCAATCTCCACAATTCCCTTAAAAAAGCATCCATTAGAGCACCTATGTCTTCAGAATACTTCCTTTAAGGGTTCAGAGAAACAGGTTTCCCAGGATGTTAGAATTCCTGTCAACTCCCCATAGAACCCTGATACAGCACCCGGCAGACACCACTTTTGAGAAACACAAAATGCTGAAGCCACACTCACTTCACCTATAAGGGAATTGTAACAAAAAAGTATTTGTTACATACAGGAAAGAGTGCATTGGGTATAAAACTCACTACTCATTTTAAGTAAATGCATCTTCTTTCCCTAGTTTTCATTAGATACCCTTAGAGAGATTACCCAAGAAAATGACATGTGCAAGTAAGGTTGTTTCACTTCACCTGCAGCATGGATGCTGGAGACCTGCATCTTCAACTGACAAGATGGTTTGATCTCTAGCTTCTAACTCAGCAAACTCCCAAGTGTCTGATTCCTTGCCAGAGGGTTGTATTCACCCTCAAGTCCTCTCATACCCCTGGAAAATCAACATCACTGTTTTGTTTTTTATATATATTGTTTTCAAACTGTGTTCTAAAAAAAGGTTTTCTTTTTGTACAACTTAACACCAGAAACCTCATTAGTAGGTTCATGCTTTCAGTTTCAATAAAATAAATTCATGAACCAAGTTAATGCTGCACATGGCTGCTTACTTCTATAATTCCAGCACTCAGGAGACTGAGGCAGAAAGGCTATGATGAATTCCAGGCAAACCTGGGATAGAGTGTCTCAAAAATCAGACAATATTTAAAACATTCTTTTAAAGGAATGCTTCAGCTGGGAACACTGGCAGACACTTGTAATCTTGGTACTCAGGAGCCTGAGGTAGGAGGATAAAGTCTGAGGCCAACCTGAGTTAAACGCGACACTATCTTAAAAACTTCAGGTTGGGCTGTGGTGGTGCACGCCTTTAATCCCAGCACTTGGGAGGCAGAGCCAGGTGGATTTCTGTGAGTTCGAGGCCAGCCTGGTCTACAGAGTGAGATCCAGGAAAGGCGCAAAGCTACACAGAGAAACCCTGTCTCAAAAAACAAAAACAAAAAACAAAAACAAAAAAAACCCCTTCAGTATATAGCTGGGTGGTGGTGGCACACACGTTTAATCCCAGAACATGGGAGGCAGAGGCAGGCAGCGGATCTCTGAGTTCAAGCCCAGCCTGGTCTATGGAATGAGCTCCAGGACAGCCAGGGATACAAGAGAAACCCAGTCTCCAAAAACCAAGCCAAACAAACAAGAAAAACCTTCAGTATAAAACAGTATATCCTGATCAAAATAAGACAACGTAAGTACCCTAGGACAGGGTTCTTTGATAACAGCAACTCGAAACAGAGTGTGTGAACACATGGTTAGCAGCTGCAATCCAATGACTCCTTCACAGAAGCTCTGTACCCACTTATCTTTTCCTATCAACAATGCAGATCTCAGGAAAATCAAAGTTAATGTCCACTAAACTGTGCTGTATAAAACAGGGATGTTACAGATGAAGCATGACATCTCATATTACAGACGAGAGGACCCCACAGTGCAGCTAACTCCTTAAGAAAGCAAGTCAAAAAGCAATGAGTAACTCCTCAAAATTCAAGAACCCCAACCAAGGTCTGCACTATTTGGGGTCCAAGCTGCCATCTGACTCACCAACATCATCCCCGACTGCTTTGATTTTAAGTTCAAGCAGTACCCGCTCCACCCCCACCCACCCCTCATTAACCCCATGCCAGAAAGAAGCATACACACCTTAAAATCTGTATTATTGATATATTCAAATACCAAAGCTGGTGTCTTTGACTGAAAGAGAGAACAGTGATTCTTTTTAGATACTCAGACAGTAATAAATGCAATTTGTAATGGCCCACCCTCAAACCTCACAGACGAAAAAGTGGGTTCTCTCATTAGGGACAGCCCGGGTTTTTAGATTTGTTATTCATTTACGTGTCTGTGTGTGTCCATCTCTAGAGAGACCACAAGAGGTTATTAGAGCTGGAGCACTAGGACCTGAGCTCAGGCTATGCAGCAAGCCCTCTCGTCTGCTGAGCAATCTCTCTAGCCCTAAAAACCTGTTTTGTTGTTGTTGATGTTTTATTTTGAAGTACTTACGATGTCTGGATTGCTTCAAAATAACTGAGAAAGGGGGAGGCAGAAGAGGGGCAGGGTTACAGGTTGGCATAAAGGTGAATACTGCTCAGTCATAACACAATATGCTCTGTATATATTGTTTATGTCTGTGTATATGTAAAGTTTTAAAAAGGGAGATATTTCCAGAATGACCCAGCAGCAGTCCTGATTAATCTATTAGTAATTTATTAGGATTTACACTCAGCAATATCCCAAGTTGCCATCTGTATTAGGCGCTGCACACTTTCATCTTGGTTTAGCAAACGAGATGCACCTGACACAGTTTTCATACTCTGTTAAGTCTTTTCAGGCTCCTAAAACATTATCTGGGCTCAGAGGTGAACATCTATAATCCAACTTTTGAAAGTACTGTAGCTGAAGAGACTCCTCAGTGGGTAAGAGTCTGCTGCACCCATGCAAAAGCTGGGTGCTGTAATCCCCAAGAGATGGAGACAAGAAGACCCAGAAGCTCGATAAGCAGTCAGTCTAACTGAGAAGACTCTGGCCTCAAAACACATGTACCCCACTCATCTGCACAAGGTACACAGCATATAACATATATGCTCTACACAAAACTCAAGTCACCAGAGTCTTCAATGAAATCAGTACAGTGTTTAGTTCAGTACTTCCTACAGAAGTCTAGAGCTGCAAACGTCAGGGTTACTTAGGAGAAATAACATCATGCTAATTGGCAGAAATAGTGTTTCAAAACTGGGAGAAAAGCATGGGTTTTAAAGGTTATAGAAATAAAAACTCATCTCAAAAATCTTTATTGCTGGGAACTTTAGCACAAGGACAAAGCATAGGTTCTTAGGCAGTGGGTCACAGCCAGTGCGTGTGTGAGAACATGCTCTCGTGTCTCCCCCCACTCAAGCGCGTGCATTTTTACCTGGGCAATAGAGCCCTAGGAGCACTGAGAACAAATGGATCTAACATTGTCCTCAAGAATCTGACCTTTCTACAGACTCAAGTAAGCCTGATCCTCTCAAATCCAGGGACTAAGGTTCCCTTTCTACTTCCACCTACATTATTCAAGAATAGACTTATGAGGCGAATATGTATGTGTCTGCTATGTGCATGTGAGTGCAGTTAATCAGAGGCCAAGTGTCTGTTTCCTCTGGAGCTGGCTCTTGGTCACTTGACACAGATGCTGGGAATAAAACTCAGGTTCTCTGGAAAATAACAACCGCTCTTAACCACTGAGGCATCTCTCAAGCCCTGCTTCAATTTTTTGCTTAACTCATGTTTCACACAAACATGTTAACAAATTACAAATATTAAGTCAGGTATCAGTAAGTTCAGCTAACAGAGGGAGAGAGGAAGAGGCAGGGGATGGGGAGAAAGGGAGGGAAGGAAGAGGGACACATACACCATTTGTCTACCATGTGCAAAGCCCTTAGGTTTAGTCCCTAGTACCATCTTCTGAAGTCTTGTGTCCCAACAGGGGTCTCTAGCTCAGGTTAGCCTTAAATCCCCTATGTAGTTGAGAACAATCTTGAACTTCTTTTTTTTTTTTTTTTTTTCCTTTTTTTTTAAGATTTTATTTATTTATCATGTATATAGTGAGTGTTCAGCCTGCAGGCCAGAAGAGGGCACCATATCTCATTGTAGATGGTTGTGAGCCACCATGTGGTTGCTGGGAATTGAACTCAGGACCTCTGGAAGAACAGCCAGTGCTCCTAACCTCTGAGCCATCTCTCCAGCCCCACAATCTTGAACTTCTGATCATCCTGTTTCCATTTTCTGTGTGCTGGGATTATAGGCAAGCATCACCTTGCCTAGTTTACGCATTTCTAGGGATCAAAACTCAGGGCTCATTCATGCTTGCAAGCACATACCAACTCAGCTATAACCTATTTCACATTTGTGCTCGCTCACTCTCTCTTTCTGTTCTTTAAATGAACAATATCAATTTTTACCTCCAACATTAAGACTATACAGTGTGTGTGTGTGTGTGTGTGTGTGTGTGTGTGTGTGTGTGTGTGTATTCTTAAGTGGACAATACCCATTTTAACCTCAAACATTAAGCAGTTCAAGGCTAGTCACCAATCTGAACTAAGTAGGATGGGATATATTATTTAATGAAATCAGTTATAAACTGGTGCATAATCACCCCTTCTCAGTCTTGATCAGGGTCCAAAAGAAAAATCTTTCCTCATGCTGTATTACTGTGCAGCTGGGCAAATTACTCAGCCTTTGTAGACTTCTGTTTTCATACAGTACAATGTCAACAATAGCAGTACTGATCTCTTGGATCACCGTGGGGATTAAATGGTGTGGTCTGTAGGCCAGGCACTGTGCTAAATACTCAGCACAGTGCCTGGCCTACAGAAGGCTAGCTGTTCTAGTATGAGGACATCCTCAGCATACAGAAGCAAAGACCTGCTTTGTTGCTTCCATAAAACTGCCATAGAGAACAGGGAAATAATCTCAGATAAAGCAGGTGGACAAAAGAAACAGGATACAAGTGGCACCCAAGTGGATTTTGCAAGGATAGAAGCCTAGCCAATCAAAAATACTCTGTCACTTTTCCCTAGGGAAAGGAAACAAAAGTAAACAGCACCCCTAGAATAGGTCAAAATTAAGCATGTTATTTGATATATTTTTAAAAAATTTTATTATTGTGAATGTGTATGTGCATGTGTATATGTTGGCACATGTGCCATGGCACAAATGGAAGTCAGAGGCTAACTCTGTGGAGCAGGTTCTCTCTATCTATCCTAATGTGGTTTCTAAGGATCAAACTCTAGTCACCAGGCCTGTGTGGCAAGTGCCTGTACCTACTGAGCCATCCTGCCCCAAATCAAGCATTTTAGTTGTAAAATATGCATATATTTTGAGTTGTACATATGCAACATAAGGCTCCTTGTGGTGGATGCAGAACTAGAGACAAGTATATGAAACAGCAAAGTTTCTTTCTCAAAGGACTGGTGGTCTGGGACCTGTTTAGTTCTTTACACTAGAATCAACAAAGATTTCTAACATCAGGTAAGTGAGGTAAGATAGCAAACTGGCAGTGAGAAGCTTCAGGGGGCTAAATCAAAGAAACAGGCAATAACAGCTAACAAATCAGGGCAGGGTTCTTCTCTGTACATAGATTGCATTTAGTGGTAGGAGTTAGCTAATCACTGGGCCACGACAGTTGTACGGTTTTTAGACCCACTCAGCAGTCAATACTAGTGCCGTCAGTCCATTATGCAGCACCACACATGGCCCTGGGTGTTAAACAACACCCACCCCAATCCACTAGCACGCTCCCCAGCCACCAGGCACCTACCACAGGGTCCTTTACAGTGTCAATCAGCTTAATGATATTTGTTCCACCACGAAGGTTCTCCAGAATCTTAACCTCTCGTTTTATCTTCTTTTTCTTCACTGGCTTAAATACACAAGAGTAATCAGAAGTGAGACTTCTTTTGAAGTTAACATAATAAATACAACTTTAAACAATGTTAAGGCAACAGCATGGATCGTTTGCTGTGTACTATGTTGTGTTAAAGAATACACTTAAATTAGATGAGAAAAAGTGAGTTTACCCATTGTAAACTTTTAGGTTAAATAATTTGCAGTTTATAGCTTATGTAGCAAGATCTTTAAGTAGTTATATATATAAGTAGGCATTCAGCAAATTTGAACATCCATGTCGTATTTTAAAAATAAATGCATGCTTAATGGATTACTGAAAAATGTGTTACAGCTCTGAACAGCTGTAGATCATGGACAAATAGAAAAACTGAAACACACCGGGCGGTGGTGGCGCACGCCTTTAATCCCAGCACTCGGGAGGCAGAGCCAGGCGGATCTCTGTGAGTTCGAGGCCAGCCTGGGCTACCAAGTGAGTTCCAGGAAAGGTGCAAAGCTACAAGGAGAAACCCTGTCTCGAAAAACCAAAAGAAAAACTGAAACAAAATGGCCAGACACTTGGTCTTCCAATGAGTTACATGTAATTGTGTCTTTAGGGGCAAGAGCCAGTTCACTGACATCAAGTTACAAACTTGTTTCCAAGCTGTTGGCTCCCATTTCCTGTTGACACTCCCACTTCCTTAATATTTAGGATCAAATCAGCTCAGAGCCAGGAACTCTCCCAACAGATCTCATTCCTAGAGAGACAAAGCTGTTGGCTCAGCAAAGGAGAAAACTGATCTCATGACTATTAACTGCTAAGCCACCAACCTACAAGATGGGAAATTATAGGTCTTCTTAGAAAGACTCCATTATATATATATATATATCATTTCCTGTCTGAAATAGGATCTGAAGTCAACAAATTTAAAAGCAGTTCTGAAAAGGCAAGTGTGTCATAATCAATAATCAATGAAGTCACTCAGGACAGTGAGAGACACAAGTTAACTCTCTGACCTAAGTCCATTCACCCTCACGAAGCCTCTAAGCAGGAAGGTCAGCAGCAGAGGAGCTATTGACACAGCTAACAGGAGCAGAAGCAAGAGTCAGGCCAGGCACTCTGCCTGCCTGGCAGTACCCTCTTCACCACTGGATTTTACAAGGAAGAGACTGCTAAGGAAAAGGACTACTTTGTTAAAACACAGAGGCAGAGAGAGAGAGAGAGAGGCCCATAGACTTTCCGTGAAATGATAATACAGTATCTAAAATGCCTTGGGCTGGGAGGACTGCAAGACGGTTCAGTAAGAGTGCTTGCTGTCAAGCCTCATGACCTGAATTCAATCCCTAGAACCCACAGGGTCAGCGGGACCCACTCTCACAATCTGTCCTCTGACCGTCACACAGAGTGTGCTCTCCCTCAATTCAACATACAGCATATAGAAATGTAATTTTTTAAAGCTCAGAGATAATAAATAAATAACCTCTTGGTTACTGAAACATACCCCTGAACAAGAACAGGGAAGGTGAGCTGGCTGGAGACATGGCTCAGCAGCCAAGAGCTGTGCAAGCATGAGGACCTAGGTTCAGATCCCCAGTGCCTATGTAAAAGCCAAGTGTGACTGCAGCTTGTTGGTGGCTAGCCTAGCAGAATGAACAGTGAAAAGAGAGTTTGTCTTAAGGGAGTAAGGTGGCCGCGTAGCAGTGGCGCCCACCTTTAATCCCAGCACTGGGGAGGCAGAGCCAGGCAGATCTCTGTGAGTTCAAGGCCAGCCTGGTCTACAGAGTAAGATCCAAGACAGACACCAAAACTACATAGAGAAACCCTGTCTCGAAAAACACCACCACCACCACCACCACCACCACCACCACCACCACCACCACCACCACCACACACACACACACACACACACACACACACACACACACACACACACGGGAGTAAGGTGGAGGGCCATAGACTAGGACACCAACACTGTCCTCTGACCTCCACCAGGATACACACAAACCGAGAAAGAGAAAGAGGGCACAGCACTACCTGCAACAGTGCATACCCGAGGAGCCTACGGACTGTGTGCTGGCAAGCCAGCTGCCACAACTTCTCCACTCTGCCAGGGTTCCCAGCACACAGATGGCTAGGGTGCCTCTTCCCTATCTCTCCCAGGAACCTTACTTCCTTGGTCTCTGTAAACACTGACCTCAACGTTTGGGGGAAATCAAGTACCATACAACCCGATTAAAAACAGCCAGGGAAGGACACATACATGCAAGTAGCCTCCAGGCCTAAAAAATGACAACGTCGTGAAAATATGGAGCAACTAATTCAGATTTAAAACAGAAAACAACTGAATGTAACACACAAGCTGAGATTTTCCTTACAGTGACAGTGCTATAAAGAAAACTAGCAAACATGAATAAAAACCAGACTAGCCAGGTAGGTGGTGGTGGCGCACGCCTTTAATCCCAGCACTTGGGAGGCAGAGCCAGGTGGATCTCTGTGAGTTCAAGGCCAGCCTGGGCTACCAAGTGAGTTCCAGGAAAGGCGCAAAGCTACACAGAGAAACCCTGTCTCGAAAAAAAAAAACAAAAAACAAAAAACAAAAAACAAAAAAAACCCCATAGACTAGGTAATAGCACTGGCTTAATGTTGATTCTCATTTTTAAACATGATCCTACAGAACTGTGTGAGAAACCAGTTTTAAAGAAAATACTAAAGTACTTAAGGATGACTGTGATTTACTCTCAAAACATGTCAGAAAAAACTATGATAATTATACTATATCTATGTACACACATCTGAACACATATATTTGTCTACATAAATGTGGATTATATGTGTATATATGTGGCATGTGTGGTATATTTATGGGAGGAAAACAAAGAGAGAAGGATAAAGCCAATGTCAGCATTTGAAGAATCTGGTGAAAGATGTCTGGAGTTTGTTGTTGTTTTTTTTTTTTTTTTTTTTTTTTTTTTTTTTTTTTTTTTTGGTTTTTCGAGACAGGGTTTCTCTGTGTAGCTTTGCGCCTTTCCTGGAACTCGCTTTGGAGACCAGGCTGGCCTCGAACTCACAGAGATCCACCTGGCTCTGCCTCCCAAGTGCTGGGATTAAAGGCGTGCGCCACCACCGCCCGGCTTGTTGTTGTTTTAACATACATATTTTGAGACAGGGTCTCTCTATATAGTCCTGGCTGTCCTGGAACTCACTATGTACACCAGGCTGGCTTCCAACCACAGAGCCCCACCTGCTTCTGCTCCCCAGTATTGTAATTAAGGCTATCTGGTGACTCTTATAACTTTGTTAAAAGACAAAAGTTGGCTGGCTATCTTCTATCCATCCAAACTCAGTTAACAGCACTCCTGTTCAAATGCCTGCAGCCCTGTACAGTCAAGACAGCTCTTCTGCTCTTGACAACACCCCCTCAACAGGGACGGCCAGCACACAGTGCCTTCATGTCAATGCCACTTTCTCCAGGCGCGCTGTTCCTCATCAACGCAGGAAGGAGGGCAGCTCCTGGAACCCAGAAAGACTCAACTGTTTTTCATGTCTAAAGGGAACTTACAGTGCAGCTGAAGCACATTCTGATGCCCCCAAACTCCCCAGAGCAGAGTGGGGAACAGCTGAGCAACTCTGAAATGGTCCAGTGGAGCCCATAGCAGCTGGAGTCCTCAGATGCTGTCAGATACCAAGAAGACTCAAAAAAGAAAGTGACCCACAGCCCGGGCCACACCCCTCCAAAGCACTAAGCACCAGGCAGCAAGCAGCTCCATCAGCTTCCATGTACTGCTCTGAGCCTGAGGAAGATTCCAGAAGCTAACTACTGAAGAGCCTGGAGAGTAAAGGAGATCTTTTTAATTCTACAAATGGAACCAGTGAGCAAAAGAACACTTATCAGGGAGGATTACCGACACCTTTAAAAGCTTTGTAAGTTTTATAGAAATACAGATGCTCTGACTTCTGTATAGAGCACATTCCCACTGGCCACAGTTAAACAGCATGCAGAAACCACCTCGAGCATGCTAACAAGGCTCGCACTCATGTGTCTTATTCAGATGGTATCTAGTTCAAAGATTTAAATGGCATTGGTTTAGCTGTTTTCCATATTGAATTTTTTTTTTTATTCAAAGTAGATAAAGCAGCAAAAAAGTGAACTTGCCATCCTCCTGTCACAGTCCCTAGAGCACTGGATCACAGGTGTATACGACCACATACGTTGAGAAAATATTTAAAGGAGAGAAAAACATTAAAAAGTTTTAACTACAAAAACTTATAACATTGAAAATGTTTTAGATGTACACTCCAAAGATATAAAGAGGACCAAGTGTCTGTTCTGAAGGTTTTCCACACGTGAAGGGCAGTGCTGGTCATCTGGAAGACCCTTGTTCAAAGTGGCCCAAGGGTAAAGAATGTCTTGTCTACTTACCCAGATCTAAAAAAATTTATAACAAAAAAATACGTTTGTGACACCCTGCAGAAAAGGAGGCGTTCACAAGACCCATCAACTCCTTACTCATCCCAGAGCTTCGCTCCTTTAGAACCAGTGCTGAGGACAATGACAGTATTAATTGCAATACAGTATTTATTAAGGGCAATTCGTCAACTTTTACTTACAAAGGGGGTGGGAATCAGGACCTCAATCCTTTCCAGTAAGTATCAAAGGCAAAACCTCTTTTAAATTTCTTTCCAAGTTCAACTAGATTGATAAACTCAAGACAGACAGGAATATAGCCACAACTTTCATTCCGCTATCAAACCAATGGCGGCCAAACGAAGGGATTAATCCATCACTTGCAATGAAGAATTTAATCAACAATGGGTGCCAGAAATGAAGAATGAGGAGGGAGGGGAAAAAGCTAGTCGGGCTGACATCTATTTCCTTATTTCCAGACATCTCTGAAAACCACTACATTGGACCTAAATAAATACATTAGCTCAACAATGTTATTCACATAACTCCCTCTAACCTTTCAAGTCTCATTCTAGTCATACTACCAATTCCTTGAGGGGAATTATTCTCAGACCCAAAGAAGAAAAGCAAAGTATCAAATCCAAGTGACAAGATATTAAGAAAACTAAGCCTAATCGCAGCACTCAGGAGGCAGAGCCAGGCGGATCTCTGTGAGTTCAAGGCCAGCCTGGTCTACAGAGACAGGCACCAAACTACACAGAGAAACCCTGTCTCGAAAAACCAAGAGAGAGAGAAAGAAAATTAGCTAGTGTGATGGCACATACCTGTAATCCTGGCACTTGGGAGGCTGAAGCATGGGAAATTACAAGTTCAAGGCCAGCCTGGACTAGCTGGTGAGCCCTCATCTCAAAACAGAAAACAACATGTTGATGAGGACGCACACAAAGAACCCTCACATACTGCTGTTGGCATTTGTCTACTGTGGAAAGTTCCTCAAAAGAGAAAAACTAGTCAGGCATGGTGGCAACAGGCATATAATTCTAGCACTCAGGAGGCTGAGGCAGAAGAATCATCAGTTTGAGGCCAGCCTAGGCAACTTAGAGATGCCATCTAT
Source organism: Peromyscus eremicus (assembly GCF_949786415.1). NCBI lineage: Eukaryota > Metazoa > Chordata > Mammalia > Rodentia > Cricetidae > Peromyscus > Peromyscus eremicus. The sequence continues at coordinate 136,733,605 of NC_081420.1, forward strand.
ATATAAATAGGGAGATAAATTACCATATAAACCACCAATTGACACTTCTGAATATACACCCAAAAGCAGTAAGGCATAGGCTCAAAGAGGCATTTGCACACCCATGTTCAAAGCAGCTCTGGTCACAATAGTGAACACATGAAAGTAGCTTAGTGTTGGCCATGGAGGAATGGATAAAATCTACTATCCTCTAAAAGGAAATCATTTTTTCTATTTTTAGTTTTCTTTGAAACAGAGTCTTATACTGAAGTCTAGGTTTGCCTTGAATTTAAGATAATCCCCTACCTCAGTTTCTCAAGTGCTGGGATTATAGGCATGAACCATCATGCCTAGCAAAAAGTAAACCGTATTATATGTATAAATACATTGTAGGCAACATGTTAAGTCAAATAAGTCAGTCATAAGACAGAGCTTTATGATTCCACTTATGAGATACCCAAGTAGACCAAACAACTAATAGTGGTTGCTAGGTGCTGGGCAGACAGAGGATTGGGGAATCATCATTTAATGGATATAGTTTTAGTTTTACAAGATGAAAAGAGCTACATAGATAGATGGCTGTAATGGTGCTAACAGCATTATGAATGCATTTAATGCCATGAACCGCATGCTTAAAAACAATTACGATGGTAAGTTCTATGTTTATGAGTAAAAGAGGGGAGAGGCAAAGCATAGAACAGAACCTTTTACTCTCACCAAGTTAATGTTACAACCCCTTTATTGACTCTGCTTCTAAAATTGTTCAATTAGTCCAACTGTAACACTGTTATTACTGTTTCATATTGTTCTCTGAGCACCAAGCTTATTAAGTATATTTAATCTTATGAGATGAATTAATTTTCTTCCTGCAGTATACCCAAATCATCCAATGTCATAGAGCTAACTAAGTATTGGACCTGACATCTAAATTCAGGCAGTCTACTTCCTGGGCACACTCGGGAAAGAAAAACACTGTGGATTATGACAATACTATCACCTACATACCCTTCTATCTTTACTTCATATAATTCTACTTTAACAGATGAGGGAAAAAAAGGTTATAAATGAACAATCTAGAACTCAAAGTCTTCTGCCCTCTTTTTCACATAGCTAACAGTCTACCACTTAGATTATGAAGTGGTAGATCCAGAAATGAGGCTGTCAATGCCACACGGAGCTTTGAGCCATACATAAGGATGGGAACTCTCTATCACTGTATACTTTTCACATTCAGTTCACACTCAGGTTATCTCTAATATATGAAGGGAATTAAACTACACACCCCAAAATCTGGGAAGTAACTGTAATGAAACCTAAAGAACTGTGTGGATCAAAGATGTCTAAAGCAGCAGTTCTCAACCTGTGGGCCATGACCCTTTTAGGGGTCATATATCAGATATTTACATTACAATTCATAATGGTAGAAAAATTAATTATGAAGTAACAATGAAATAATTTTATGGTTGGGGGTCACTACAACATGAACTGTATTAAAGGGGGGTCACTACAACATCAAGAATTGTATTAAAGGGGGTTACATTAAAGGGTCGCAGTATTAGGAAGGTTGAGAAGCACGGGTCTAAAGTACTTGGTAAAGGAGCAGCAAGATGTCTCAGCAGGTAAAAGCACCTGCTGTCAAACCCAGTGAGCTGAGCTCAATCCTGGGGACCACACTGTGGAGGGAGAGAACCAACACCTGCAAGTCACCCTGACTCCACACCTGACCCACGTGTGCCTCCCCACACAAAAATAAATGTGATTTTAAAGTAAAAAACAAACACAACAAAAGCACTAACAAAAAACACCACCAAGGCTTCAAAGCAAGAAAGCAAAGTGAACATTAAGGCTGTGGGTGTGCATATGCTCTGGGGGTACTAACACAGAACCTACTCACTCTGTGTCTGCATCCCTTCAGAAGAGTAACTCCACACATCAGAAGTCATTCCTTTTTACTTCAGTGAGTGCCCTTCCTCTCTTACATGACAATTCAGTATTACCAAGAAGTCAACTATCCAACGTCTCAATTTCCTCTGTGACACATAGATTCCTTCCTAGTCGGTGTCTGCACTAACTCTGTGACCTTAAGAAAATTACATTCTTTCTCTGGGAGCTGCTTCTAATAGATTCTAAGCAAGTACATTCTGTGATTCTGCTTAACACACATTAATCACACTCTACCTATGTCCCTATAATGTCAGTACTACAAACAGCTCTGGCCAGTTTACACATAATTTCTAATACTTTATTTTTAATGTTACTAATATTCCAATACTGTTTTAATAATTACTCTTTATACCATGAGACATTTAATAAAACTAGAATTCACAAAAAATGAAACTACCACTAATGTGCTGCTTTAGGAAGATTGGTATATATGCCTAACTGAAGAGTGAGACCTACGTCAGACAAAGGAGGAGAATTTCATCACATGACACCACCATTTGTATATAACAAAGTCACCAGCTGACCACTAAATCACTAATAAAGAGCAGTAACCAATGCCAATCTTCCTTTTAAAGCTATCTTTTTGGTGTGTTTGTTTTTTTCCGAGACAGGGTTTCTCTGCATAACAGCCCTGGCTGTCCTGGAACTCACTCTGTAGACTAGGCTGGCCTTGAACTCACAGAGATCCACCTGCCTTTGTCCCCCAAGTGCTGGCATTAAAGGCATGTGCCGCCACCACCACCTGACTAAAGCTACCTTTTTGAAAATTCGCTTTTATTTTACGTACGTTGATGTTTTGCCTACAAGCATGTCTGTATGAGGGCATCAGATCCCCTGGAACAGGAGTTACAAACAGCTGTGAGATGCCATGTGGGTGCTAGAAATTGAACTCAGGACCTCTGGAAGAGCAGCCAGTGCTCCTAACCATTGAGCCATCTCTCCAGCCCCTTTAAAGCTATCTTTTAAGAACCCAAAATTTTGCCAGGCAGTGGTGGCACATGCCTTTAATCCCAGCTCTCAGCAAACATAAGTAGGTGGATCTGAGTTCAAGGCTAGCCTGGTCTACAGAGAGAGTTCCTGAACAGCCAGGGCTACACAAAGAAACCCTGTCTCAAAAAAAAAAAAAAGAGAGAGAGAGAGAGAGAGAGAGAGAGAACCCGAAATTTCACTATTCTATTTTGTTTTGTTTGATGTGGGGGAGAGTTGGGGAGCACTACATCTAGGAGCTCTAGCTTGCTAGGCTAGTGCTCTACAACTGAGCAACCACCCCAGTCCCAACAATATAACATCTTCAAAACAATTTAAGACAAATTTTAATACCATCATTGCCTTAATCAAGAATTAATTTTGAGGGGGGAGGGCAATGGGTAGCCAAGCTGTTTATCATACAAAACAATGCTGTTATCAGAAAGTCTTATATGAAGATTTATTTCTAAGCCACTGCAGCACTGGTTCAAAATGCTTTGGATTTTTTTTTTTTTTTTAAAGTATTGCTCTTGACATCTACTTAGGAAACAGTTTAATTGAAAGCTCTCAAGGACCCCAGGAAGTGCTGTGATCCATACACACAGGCAGAGCTCACTAATGCTTTTAGTTCACTTCTGTGTACACCTTTCTAAGTACTATGAAAGAACAGAAGAATTGACTGCTTATGATCAAGATGAAACTTTTGACACTGAAGTAGCTTTCTGCCTTGTTGCATAAACCTTTTTTAAAAAATCATTTCCCCCTTTCTCCTTAACACAATTTCTGACACCACCACTACCCCCCTGGAAAAAAAAAAAAAGAATAAAAGATATGACTTCTCAAGGGGTAGTGGTGATACAATCCTTTAATCCCAGCACTTGGGATGCAGAAGCAGATGGAGGCTCAGCCTGGTCTACAGAGCTAGTTTCAGACTACACAATGACACCCTGTCTGAGACAGGGAGGCGGGGGAGACATGACTTCTCTATTAGGAAGTTTTAACCTCAGACTTTCATACATGTTCACTTTCCCACACATTAATTAAAAAAAAAAAACACTTTAATAAGAGTATTACCTTATTAAAAAAAAAAAAAAAAACCCAAAACTTTCACTAGCAGCTTTTTAAATTTGTAAAGCCCCTGAACAGCCTCAATATACCTTGATGAAGAAAATATTTGAGAGCTTACATACAATTAACTGAAATAAAAGCCCTCCACGATCACTCTACATCCAGCTGTGGTGACTGAATAACAAAGACCGATAGAAGTGTCACTGAGTGCAGGCACCTTGTGTGTGCATTAAGTTCCTTCCTGCAGATTAAATACAGAAGGCTTACGTGAAAAGGAAGCCTTTCCTAGACTGCCCCAAACTGAACAGCTGGCACTATGACCAGATATCACAATAGTAGGTATTAGTTATAACTTCAACTTATTTGAATAAATAATTTGGAATAAAGACCCTTTTCTTTTTGAAAAATAATATTTTGAATCCCTAACAACAAAATAACAATAATATTAGTGGTCTCTTACGCTATCCTTCAAATAGGAATAACACCTAAATGAAATGCCATAGGGCTTTGACAAATGAGTGTAAGGTGCTTCAGGCTGCCCTCTGAGAAAAAACAAATACCTCGTGAACTAGGGCATCAAAAGCTCATGCTGGAACCCTGGAACTTCCCCCGCTCAAAGCTAAGAGCCTATAATCCAATGCTGAAATCAACAGTAAGAGGCATGAAGAAATAGAAAAGAACTCTGGTGAAGGAAGGGTCATTGCAACAGTGATGTCACGTACATCTCTCTGTGTCTAGGTCTACCATCTGTAAAAACAATTTGAAGCAGCTTCCATACGAGACTCACAGATATATGTGAAGCCTCTTCAGAGCAGAAGAAAAACTATCAAGCAACTAACCTGAAATTCTTCACAAGAACGATCGAAGAGCAGTAATACTATGCTTCCCTAAACAAACACACTGGGATTCATACACATACCTGAGTGCTGTTCCCTTTAAAACAGACCACAGTAAACTGCACTTATTCTAAAAATGCTATTGCTCAGACATTTAGACATTTCCCTGGATTGCTTTAGATTTGGCAATTTAATCCTCCAAATGTACAGCAATGGAATTCAGATTATTATGACTACAATTTGTTTTGCTTAGACCTTAAAATTAAAATGTCTGAAGGAACTTCTGTTAAAAACACTTATGTGTATGTTGTAATGAAAGTGTATGGTTTCTAGCAAGTTCCTTGAAAGAAAAATTTCTCTTGCTTACCACCCCGCCCCCATTACAGACCTTTGTGTGCAATTCACATTTAGTAGGGCCAAGCTCCCAACACCATCTCTTACTTCTCACCCAGTGTCTTAGCAGCAGAGGCAGCATCACCTGTCCCTTAGCAACTCTGCTCCTTTATCACTAGGACAGGATGATAATGAGCAAAAGCAGCAGTCGCTTTTCTGAACGATGTTTCACAGAATGCTAAAATCCACACTACAGTTAAACATGGACCGAAGCAGGGCACAAGCTTTCCAATCCCATTTTTGTTCCACGGAACCTCCACTGGGCCACTGCGAAAATCAGGTGAAGTGCTACCGCTTCCCAGTGTTCTGTCCTTCACTAGTGACACACATACATGCTCTAACATGAAGAACTACTCAGATCCTAAGGTGACATGCGTGTGATTAAATGATCTGACAACACAAAGAACCGCTCAGGTCCTAAGGAGCACCTTCCCGTACAGCCTATAAAACATCATTTAATCTTCAATCACCTGTACAGAAACTTGGCTGACTCCTCATGCTCATTAAGATCATGTCTTCATTTGAGTGATAACAGCCTTATTCTTATCAAACTCATAGGGCTGGCTCTGCCATGCAGTTTTGTCCCAGTTATTATTTCAGTGGCTAGAACGGACTCTTCTGTTGTCCCACATCTCTTTCACTGGCTGGCTTGCTGTAGCCAGCCCACCTGGAATTGTATTGCTAAATGAAATGGAGTATCCACTGGGGGAGTTGCTCTGTATTCTAGCCTTTTAACTTATCTCTGAAAGGACTACAGTTGTTTTTTTTTTTTTTTTTGACAATTTTCTTTCTGGAGTAATTCAGAGCAGAGAAGTTCAATGATGAAGGAGCCCTGTACTGACAAATTCTCCACACAAAATCTTTTTTTTTCTTGTGAATACGTATTTATTCTGTATCAAATACAGCCCCTCTCACAAGCTGAGAAGCCCACATCTTACAACTTCAAATGTTCCTGACCTATCAAACTCAAGAGTTTCGACCAATCTGCACATTTCCTCAAAAGTTTAGAGGAACATGTGAAAGCAGTGCTTTGGGGCTATCCTCCAGGAGATATGAGAGAGCTTGGCGTGCTCCTTCTGGAATAGCTGGTCCTTTTGCCCTGTTGGGGAAAATGTTACATGCCACTCATAGGACACTCACCTTGAGAATTTTTACAACCACCCTCTCATTGTTGGTGATGTTAATGGCCTCAAATACTTCACTATACTTGCCCCGACCAAGTTTTCGAACCAGTTGGTAATCATCTTGATTACTGTGAAAGGCAAGAGACACACATAAATGCCAGGATTTGGGAGTACGCAAGCCTATGTTCACCATACATCCGTCTGGCCGATTCCATTAATCAAGCATTTGGAAGTGTCCCTATGTTACGCATCAACTCGTCCCCTAAATGAAAGCCACACAGAAGCTTGGCTCCCTTCACTCTGCAGAGCTCCTAACCTAACTGACTCCTTCTAACCTGGGGAGAAAGGGTAGAGACTGCACCTTACGGTCCACGTTAAGGGGACCGAGCAAAGCATCCGCCCGGTCGGTACTGGGGTGTCCCCCTGCCCTCAGCTCCACAGCACCTGCCTCCCATTTCACACCCTCCAGGGAGCCACACTGCCTGCTTTAGAGAACCTGCCCGTCTTCAAAAATGTTCCTCCCACCCAGCCTCATTTCAGGAAAGTAAATGGGTAGAGATTTTAACAGCTCAAGAGGGCAGCCATGGACTTCCCATCCCGTAAGAACCCCAAAGTGTGAGGAAGAAGGGCGGTCCCCACCCCTGACCCCACGTTTCTCCCCACCGGCTCCTGAGCCGGGGGCCAGGGGAAGCCGGAGACACGTGCGGCCGGGGCCGGGCCTCCCCGCCAGCCCCGAGGCCGAGCGGCCGGCCGGGTGCGGTTCGCGCGAGGGGGCGGCCGGCGGCGGCTTTACCCCCAGCTCGGGACGTGGGCTTCGTAGTCCCAGTACTCGCGGCTCCTCAGGCTGTTCACCTCGGCGTAGACCCGGGCCCGACTGCCCGCGGCCGGGCCGGGCATGGCGGGCGGGACCGGGGGGCGCCGCGGGGCGCCAAGGGCGGCGGCGCGGCGCGGGGCGCGGGGCGGCAGGCGCGGGAGGCGGCGGGGCGCGGGCCGCCCGAGCAGGAGGAGGAGCGCGGCGGCGGCGGCGGGCGTCCGCGCCAGGCCGGGCCCGCGGGGGCGGGCGGGCGGGCGGACGGACGGACGCTCGGGCCGGGGGGCGCGGGGGGCGCCCGCCGAGCCGGCCCGGGGCCTGCGGCGGCCGGCGGGACGGCGGGGCTCGTGCTCCGCGGCGGCCTCCGCTCTGCTCGCGGCCCCTAGAGGCAGCGGCAGCGGCAGCGGCAGCCACCGGCCGGGAGAGGGACAGCGGCGGCGACGGCGGCGAAGAGGGAGGAGGAGGAGGAGGAGGAGGAGGAGGGAACCCGGAAAAGGGGCTGCGCTCGCCAGGAGCGGCCGCCGCCCAGCCCCGGCCCGCCCCGGCCCACAGCGCCCCCTGCAGCGCTGGGGGACCGTGGCCGGCTCCCGTCCCCGCAGCGACCGCGCCACCCGCCCGCCGGGCAGTGTGGTCCTCCGCCGGTCCACCTGCAGGCCACCGCCCAGGAGCCTTCGTCCTCCACGGGCGCCCCTTTCAGCGCAGCCGCATAGTCCAGCCGCCTCGTGTCCACCCACCACGACCTCCCATTACTAGCCCTGGCCTGACCTTCCTGTCACCTAGCTGTTCCCACTCCTCAGTGACTTGCTGATACACCCAAGAACCCTTACCTCAAACTGGCCCCCTCCCTCACTCCTCTTCGCCCTCCGGACCCCACCCTGCCATCCACAGATCCTCGTTAACTCCAAGACTTCTCATTCTCAATATGCAGTACCTGTCTAGCCCTAGACCCACCCTTTCCTCCCAATTCCCTCCAGATTCCTCCCTGATAGACCACGGAGTCATCTCTTGGGTCACTTGGTTAGACTAGAGTGGGCCAGGTGGTTTCCCTGTAAAGTTACTGTTTTCTCCCTTACATTGAACTGGTAATTTGTGGAAGATACTTTGAGACTGTAAATATCCATTTTTTTGTTTGTTTGTTTGTTTGGGAGGAAGGAGAGCTGGGAGGTGAAGAGTCCTGCCTGGAAGGGGAGATTAGGGGTTGAGCATGGTTAGGTGGGCATCCAAGCCTCGGTTACTCTTCTCTTTGATCTTCTGGGGTTCCTGGCTGTCTTGCTTTCCTGTCCATATTCTGTATCGTCAAGAATATCCTCATCCAGCTCAGGTTGCTCTGAGTCTAATTTTTTTTTCATTGTTTTCTAGATGAGACTGTGTTTCTTCTTTGCATTCCTAACTACCTAGGTTCAAGTCCCAGTTCTGTAGCTCACAAGTGATGTGGATTTGAGGCAATGATTCAACAACTCTGTGCTTCAGATTTTGTAGCATACACCCAGCACCTACTCACAGAGCTGTGCAGAGAATTTAACTATGTAAAACAATTGGGACTGTTCAATATTAAGACAGTACATGCCCATACTATTTGTTTGTTAGTTTGGATTTTGGTTTTTTGGTTTTGGTTTGGTTTTTTTTCCAGACAGGGTTTCTCTGTGTAGCTCTGGCTGTCCTGGAACTTACTTTGTAGACCAGGCTGGTCTTAAACTCAGTGATCCTCCTGCCTCTGCCTCTTGAGTGTTTGGATTAAAGGCGTGTGCCACCACCATCAGGCCTCATGCTGTTATTAACTCTATCACCTTTCCTGAAACCAGCACGTGTCTGTCTTTCAATTCTTTCTTCCCTTCAGGCTTGCCCAAGGATACCTCGCCTTCCCACAGCTTGGCTTTCTCTGAAGTTGATACTTTTTTCCATGTCCTTCATAAAACTTCAGCTTGACATGAGTTCTCTCCTGGTCACCATCTGTCCCTTCCTGTGAAAACAACGTGAAAGCATGACAGGGCACTGAGTGCTCACCACCAGGTCACTTAATGTCTGCCATAGCTGGAGGCCTGCTGGTTACAAAGGGGACCCTGAAGGCCACCACATTACCCATGGACCAACTGACCCTTTGTGTGATCCACTGAGAAAGGACTCCTGTCAAAAGAGTTCAACCTGTGTCAAATTAGACACAGCCAAACTGAGGGGTTATTTGGCAAAGCATCTAGTCTGAACTGCCTAAAATGTCAGTGTCACAGCAAAAAGAAAATGTGGGATGCTACTCTAAATTAAAGGAGACTGAGGGCCACCCATGAGGCTGCATACTGTAATCCTACCTGAGGGGTAGACTGTGTGTTCAAAGCCAGCCTGAGCTACATAGTAAGATTCTGGTCTTAGCCGGGCGGTGGTGGCGCACGCCTTTAATCCCAGCTCTCGGGAGGCAGAGCAGGCGGATCTCTGTGAGTTCGAGGCCAGCCTGGGCTACCAAGTGAGTCCCAGGAAAGGCGCAAAGCTACACAGAGAAACCCTGTCTCGGAAAACCAAAAAAAAAAAAAAAAAGATTCTGGTCTTTTGTTGTTGTTGTTTGTTTGTTTGTTTGTTTTTTTGCTTGCAGGGGATGTAGCCAGATGTGGTAGTATAAGTCTGTAACCCCAGTACTTCAGAGGTTAAAGGCAGGAATATCAGGATGCGTTTGAGGCCAGTCTATCTGGACTATGGCATTGAGACCTGTCCAAAACCAAAAGTAAACCATACACATTTTGTTGCTCAGAAGCCTAGAAAGACAGAGCATTTCTACTGCCCTTATCACTCAGAATCAGCAAAGAAGAGCATCCAAAATAAATGGATCAAGCCAGGTTTGGCAGTGCATGCCTGTTATCCTAGCGCTTGGGAGGCTAAGGCAGGAGGGCGGCTTAGGTTCTGTAATGTGTTCAGGCCAGTGTGGGTTATGTAGACCTTATTTAAAAAACAAGAAACAACAAAAAAGCAGGAACATGTGTGTGTGTGTGTGTGTGTGTGTGAGAGAGAGAGAGAGAGAGAGAGAGAGAGAGAGAGAGAGAGAGAGAGAGAGAGAGAGAAGGGGGGCTAAGAATACAGCTAATAGACTCTCATTGGGGTAATTTAAATATGGGATGTATATTATATAATTCTAATGTTTCAATGTTAAATTGGAGAGTATGAGCTTTATATTGGGGTTAAACAAGAAAAGCCCTTCGATTTTAAGAATTTCGAGTGTTGAGGGATGAACTGTTTTAATGTCCACAATGTGTTCTCAAGTGGTTTTGTAGAAGACCAAACAGATAACAATGACATCTGTCCATCCCAAGAACATGGTCATCCATGGAAAGAAGGAACTACTGGTTGACAATAAATGAAATAAGCAAAATACCTGAAAGTGTGCATGCTGATTCCAGCTCTGTGATTCTCGCACTCTGGAGGTGGGCAGGTAGGAGAATCAAGAGTTCGAGGCCCACCTTGGTTTCATAGCAAGAAGACCTTGTCACAAAACAAAAAATTCAAAAAGCCCACAAGTTTGGAACTCTGCACAAATTCAAACACTTTCAGAAACAAAAGCTGAAAGAAAATCAAGCATTTAGAGAATAATGGTCTCTGACCTTTGATTTCAAACCTCTGACCTTTGATTTCAGGCCCACCCAGTCTCTGATTTAGCACATTCTCAAGATCTTAAAGCTGCTCTAAAGTGTTTTTTTTTTTTTTCATTTGTTCATTTTTTCCCCCCTCAGAATTCCCTAAGAACTTGTCCAGATCAGCTAGTCATAATCCTAACCCTTGGGTGGGCTTTCTTAGTTCTAGAAAGCCCGCAATGTTGTACAGAAATTGTAGCTGCTTCAAGCACATGTGCTTTCTTTCCTCGGCTTGCATCAGATTCTCAAAGGAGGCTATGGCCTGTAGAGGATTCTAAACCGCTGCCATTGATCTGAGGACTGTGTCCAAACCCAGCCAGGGCCCCATTCTTTGCCTCCTCCACCCTTGCCCACCTCTGGCCACACCCACACTCCCTGTCCCTGCCCCTCATCCTTCACCACCTAGCCCACACCCATGCCTCATAACCTGATCCCACACCTGTGGCTGCCTGAGGATTCTCCCACACATGGCTCTGGCGCAACACGCTCCAGATTTGGCTGATACTTCATTGGCTCAGCCCTGAAACCTGCAGTCAGCCCTCCCACAGCCAAATGGAAGGTGTTTTTATGGCTTGTTGCAAGGTAGGATGGGTGCCCCACAGAATTGGCAAAGACGCACTTTTTTTTTCTTTATATGGCTAACTTGGCAAGAGTTGGCATGAGGTGTACCCTGGCAGCCTAAGCTGAAGGAATCTGGCTTGCGTTTGTGAAGGACCAAGCAGGTACTTCTGCACAAGTAGGCGGAAGGGCAGGGAGAGAGCCCAGTATTGACTTTTCTTGTCTACTGTGTGCCATTTTACAAGTAAGTGTGATCAGAGTCATATAAAAGGCAATGCAAGAAGATACCTTGAATCAAATCATCCAGCGTTTTCCCACCAACTCCTTCCCAATTCTATCCAAACACTAAAAATGCTTCCCCAAACAAAACCAAAAACATTTTGAAGATCTTAGAGCATTTTCTGTCTATTTTCTCCTGGTTCTGGGGATCAAACCTAGAGTCCCCATTCACCTGTCTTGATAAGGTCCATTTTTAAGACATTTGAGATGTGTACAATCTTTTACCTTTGCATCATTTTTTTTTTTCTTAAAAAGGTACCTTACAAGTTGGATAGGAGTTGTGTATCTGTGATTCTCCATAGTCTTGAGGCTTAGGCAAGACCCTTGAGCCGAGGAGCTAAGACCAGCTCACATAATATAGAAGACCTCATCTCAAAAACAAGACTAGACAAAACAGAAACCTAGCCTAAAAAACATGAAGATTATGAATGATAGTGATGATAGTTTCTGCATTCTACATAGTTGAATTTTTACCAAAAAGAAAAACCCCACAAAACTAAAACCATTGAGTTTCTGCTTTAAATGAGTAGACTATATGATATATGAATTATATCTCAATGAAGCTGTTAAAAAAATCTACAGTTTATCCAGGTGTGGTGGTGGCACACGCCTTTAATCCCAACACTCAGGAAGCAGAAGCAGGTGAGTCTTTATGAGTTCCAGGCCAGCCAAGGCTAAGTAAGTAGTAAGACTCTATATTAAAAAATAAAAACAAAAACAAAACAAAAAAACCCCAATAACAACAATAAAAAAACAGAGAAAGAAAGAAAGGAAAAAAATTATGGTTTAGAGATGCAGACAATACCATACCTTTTCTTTCATGTTCAGAAACTAAAATATGCTTGTGTGTTTAAATATGTGTGTTGTGTGTTTGAAGATCACAGAACCAGAAAGGGAATAGTGAGGGGGAAGAAGAGATTTTTGTTTTCATTTTTATTTTGGGGTGGGGTGTATGGGGTGGGGTGGGGCATGTGCCACAGAATTTGTGCTGGAGGCCAGAAGACAACTTTCAGGAGCCAGTTCGTTCCTACTATGTGTTCAGGGATCAGACTCCGGGTCACCAGGCTTGGTACCAGGCTTGGTAAGTGCTCTTCCCCACTGAGCACCTGCACAGCCTGAGAGAAGACCTCAAGGGCAGTGGGAAGTAGAGAGAAATGGAATATGTGTGCTGACAAAGCACAAGGGAAGACAGAAGGAGGAGGCTCAGCTGGAGGAGAATGTGGGAAGGCAGCGGGGGAGGGGGGCCGGCAGTGAGTCAGAGTGCCTGCCGTCTGCTGTGCAAGCTTGTAGACCCAAGTTCAAATCCCCGGTATCTACATACCTGTGGGTACCTGTAGCCCCAGTAGGAATATGTGTGGGAGCATCTTTCTGGCTGCCAGGATAGCTCCAGGTTTAGTGAGAGACCAGCCCTGTCTCAAGATAAGGTAGAGAGTGATAGAGCAGAACACGACATACACGTGCACATGCACCACATACATATTACACACAAAAAAATTAATAAAAAGTAAAACCCACAGGTTGGAGTTTTGCCATGAGGACTTCCTTTTCTCCAGACGAGGAAACCAAGACCCCCGGTGTCAAGGATAATTTGAGGTAGTCAGTATTTGAACTCACAAAGTTATTTTCCTAACCCCTTTCTGATTCAGTCATCCCTCCCCCAAAGAAATTCATTGTGAAAATCATCTTTTTTTTTAATTTTTATTTTTCGAGACAGGGTTTCTCTGTGTAGTTTTGGAGCCTGTCCTGTATCTCGCTCTGTAGCCCAGGCTGGCCTTGAACTCACAGAGATCCGCCTGGCTCTGCCTCCCGAGTGCTGGGATGAAAGGCATGCACTACTTCGGCCCAGCTAAAAATCATAGTTTTTAATCCTGGGAGTATAAAACAACTTATACGTCAAGCTAAGGGATCAGTTAAAAGAATTATAGCACCTTCCTCTAGTGAAATATTAGACATTTTTAGACATATTAGACCGATAAATGGTGCTTGCGGTGGTGGTGCATGCCTTTAATCCCAGCAGAGGCAGGCGGATCTCTGTGAGTTCAAGGCCAGCCTGGTCTACAGAGTGAGATCCAGGACAGCCTCCAAAGCTACACAGAGAAACCCTGTCTGGAAAAACCAAAAAGGAAAAAAAAATGGTGCTTGCAAGAAATTTTCAGTGATAAGAAGAGTTTTATGATAAAAGGGCTTTTTTTTTATTGTTACAAAAAAGTTACGCCGTTAGTCACAGTAAAAAGAATGGCATGGGACAGTGAGGTGGCTCAGTAAAGTGATTGTCACACAAGCCTTCCGATGACCCGAGTTCAACCCCCAGAACCCATGTAAAGGTGGAAGGAGAGGGGACCTACTTCACAAAGTTGTCCTCTGACACATCGTAATAAATAATATGTAATAAATCATAACGTAATAATAATGTTTAATAATAAAATAAGCCAGGTGTGGTGGCACGGGCCTAATAATTTTAAAATAAAATGAAAATGAAAAGCGGTCATGCCCACTCCCTGCTTTCCAGCTTCTGGAAATGTCACCTTAGACTTTGGGGACTGAGAGATTGTCCTGGGTCATCCAGGTGGGCTCAGGTCATCACACGTGAAGGAGGAAGGGGACAGTCAGAGCAGAAACCGTGATCAGAAGGCTAGAGTTCGGGCTTAGAAGACGAAGAGCCACACCCAGCTGGTGTATGGCCTCCTGAAGCTGGAAAAGCCAAGCCAGTGTTCTCCCCTAAAGCCTCCAAAGTAAAAATGCAGGCCTGTGAGTACCTTGGTTACCAAGGAGACCATTTCAAATCAAGCTGTGTTATGATGTTTGTGGTCATTTGTCAAAGCTGTAGACGGAAACTCTCTGACCAAAGCTTGAATCCGTTTCCGAGTCCCTTCTGAGTAGCCGGGTCAGGAGCTCCCCTCTCTGCTCTCGTTGTTGAGCTGGCGGCGGCTGGGCTCGGGCAGGAGGAGTCGTTTCTCCAGTGGTGTAACTTGGGTGAGCTGCCGGTACCCGGTAAATAACCCCACACCCATGCTCGCGCCAACACTGTAGCTAAGCTCAGTAAGTCATAAAAATCAAAACAAAGAAAGACATGAAAACAAGAGGAAAGACTGCTGGAAAGAAAAAAGGAGGGCAGGAGATGAAAGCGGGTAGAGGACGTAGCAAGGATCCGCAGCGTGGTGTCTTTCTGTTCCTGACGTCTCAGCGCCTCCATCTGTCTTCGGCAATAACGCCCGGGAGTCTGTTTGGCTAGAAACTGCTTACTCTCGATGCTTCCTTCCATACCCACTCGCCCCTACACGTCAGTTACAAATCTCCACTTGTCCTTGCTTGAGTTGAGCCGAAGCCCTCATTCGCTGACACACTCTGGTAGACGGTCCCTATGCCTGTCACACCGAATACAGTTCCACTAAGTAAAGTCTGCTTCTCCATCCTCCACAAGGGACACAAATAAGTCGTTCTTTAAAACGGAACCCGTTACTTTGCCAAAAGGAATTAATGTTTCCTTTAACAGTAACAGACATTTTTTTTTCCCAAAGAATCCAGGAGTCAGTAAGGTAAAAAGCAAAAGCTGTTCTTTGAAGCCTTCTATAATCCCACAGTTTGGTGTATATCCTTCCAGGACTTTCTCCCACAGTAAAAATAAACGATACAACCTAGGCCCTTTCATTTTGCTTGGCTTCATTTCAAAGCAAGATACCCAAATACACGCCTATATTTAGCAGGATGGTTGCAGACAGGTAACAAATGCATAGGGAATGAACTAGAAGGAAATATAGCCAACGCCTCTTGGTCTTAGGATAATGTTCATGTTTATAATCAGAAAAACGTCATCAAAGTATATGGACTTGTCCCCATCCTCACTCAGAAAACTTGACAAGTTGTGGGGACTTTTTTATCAGTCGAGAGGAAGAACAGGGTAAGAAAATGGGATTTTTGAGTTCTCAATTTGATATAAGGAGCCCACAAGTAATGTTGGACTCTCACCTAAGGGTCCCCCTGGGGCTCCAGACAGGTGAATAAGCATGTGAAATAGGGTCCAACTGCTGTCCTGGATCCTTTGCACACACGTTCCTTATGGACATCCTTCTTTTATTCTTTTTTCCCTAATCACCCTTAGAGAGTGACTTGGTGTCCTCCATCCAGACAGTGCCCTACGGGAAGGGCAGAATATGGAACAGCACAGTTAAATTAAAAAAAGGCACAGAAACAGAAATTTTCTGTTAGTTTATCAATGAGGGCCCCTTCCATTCAGCCCATCTGGCTGGGTGGGGATAGGAGCCCTCAAAGTTAATTGGACTCTCCTAATACTCACAAGGAATCATGGATAAAATCATTCAGAGCAAAATGTAAATAAAATGTTGAACATCTATTAATCTAAAATATGGAACAATAAATTCTTCAAATTTCAAAATCTGTGTGTATGTTTGTGTGTGTATATATATGTGTACATGTGTGTATATGTGTGTGTATGTCTGTGTGTGTGTGTATGTGTGTGTGTGTGAACACTAGAGATTAACATCAGGCGTTGCTCCTCAATTCTTCTTCACCTTACATTTTGAGAGTCTCTGTGAATCTGGAGCACACCAATTTCGCTAGACTTGCTGGCCAGCCAACCCCAGGGATCATCCTAGCCTCTTCAGGACTAGGATTATAAGTGGGCCACTACCTCCTGGATTCTATCTATCTATCTATCTATCTATCTATCTATCTATCTATCTATCTATCTATCTATCATCTATCTCTATCCCAACAAATTCATCATCAGCGTCTTCCTCATCACATCCACTACGGCAATCAGCCGCATTTCTCTGCAGATGCCAGCTCACTTCTACCCTCTTGCTAAAGTTGCCTGTCCCTTTACATCGGGACTACTCAGAGCCTTTGCCCCAAATGAAGCCTGCGTCACCTCTGCTGCACAGGCTCAATGCAGAGGTCCTCTCAGCCGCAATCTCTGGGCTTTCAGACTCACCCCATGCCAGGCAAAGTCGTGGCTAGGACTCAGCAGGTTCGTGAACTTGGCCAAAGATTTACATCATCATTCACTAACCTCTATGTAAAATTTAGTATTTCCTTTCATTCTGGATGTAGGGTAAGAAAAAAAAAAAGAGGAAGGAGGGAAGGGAGGAATGAATGAATGAATGAATGAATGAATGAGTCACAGTAATATTAGCAGTACCTGTGACCTTGACACAGATACTTGCTTGTCACATTGCAGTTGGTGTAAATGGGGAGCAAGGTTGTTCTCCAGAAAGGCCAGCTGCCCTGGTTGGTATAAGAAACAGTGTGTGTGTGGGATCCTCCTAGGGCCAGGTGTCTCCTGCATTCCAACCCTCACTCTTTTTCAGTGTAGGACATCCTAGCTGGCCATCAGACTGCCTTTTATGTCTCCTGATGGACACTGGCCGCAGCACCCCTAAGAAGAGAAAACTACAGCATGATACACATCACACTTTCCTGCTTTGCTTTAGGAAGTGCACTGTGTGCATGCTTTTGGGTCTTCACAACTGACTGGAGCATATCTCATGAAAGCCCAGATAGTAGGGATGTGCCCTACGGCTCTGGGGACCTGCCCTCTGGGCTGCCCACCAGAGTAATGTAATACAAAGTGCCAGGGATCCACCCTCAACTCCAGAAAGCACAATCTAAGCCCCTGAAAAAACTCCGAATGACGCACACCCGAGGTGACCAGTCTCTTCATTGAGTCAACGGAGGACACACAGATGGCAGTGGAGAAGGGTGGTGGGCGGGAGACGACACTATTGGAACCACAGTCAACACTGGTGTCATCACTGGAACTAACACTGAGTCAAACAGGACCCAGCCTAATTCTCCAGCAAGTGGAAGCATTGTGTCATCTGCAACCACCTCTACCTCACGACTGTCTAATCCTAACTCTAATGTCCTCTGCTCTGGTCGGGTCCCTCGGAGCACAGGGACACCCTCACGACTGTCTAATCCTAACTCTAATGTCCTCTGCTCCAGTCAGGTCCCTCGGAGCACAGGGACACCCTCATGACTGTCTAATCCTAACTCTAACGTCATCTGCTCAGGTCGGGTCCCTTGGAGCACAGGGACATCCTCCAGGCTCACCTACAGCTTTAGTTGTCAGGTGTCTTTCAGCCTCTGCAGTAGACAACAGTTTCCCCACATCGGTTTGAAGGCTGAAGACGAACTGCAGAACATGCAATGGGAGGTATCTGGCATCTCTTTAGGATTTGGTTCAGGCATCCTGGACACAAACAACACAGAAATAAAAGTCGGGCTGGCCTCTTTCCATCCTACTGTGGTCATTCAATGTCCATTGGTCCACTGCCAGAGACAGTGACTTCGGTCAGTTGATTATCAGGGTACCAATAAGATTTCTCCACTGGAATGTCACCGTTTTACCTTTTAAATGAATACATCTTTTTTGTTTGTTTGTTTGTTTGTTTGTTTTTTGTTGAGACAAGGTTTCTCCATGTTGTTTTGCTGCCCGTCCTGGATCTCACTCTGTAGACCAGGCTGGCCTCGAACTCACAGAGATCTGCCTGCCTCTGCCTCCCGAGTGCTGGGATTAAAGCCGTGTGCCACCACTGCCCAGCAGTGGGGAGGGGGGGGTGTTTTTTGTTTTTTGAAAACTATGTAATTCCTCCTAGTCCTCATCAAACACTGTACTTATTTTTTTCTTATAACATAAAAAAAGGTTATAATTCAAAACTCCAGGGTTATTTGAAAATATTTTCTCTGTAGAAAAATTTTCTACAGAGAAAAATTTTCTCTGTAGAAAATAGTAAAAATGATAACATTTCCCAATAAGCCCTTTTAAGCCAAATAATATCTGAATTATACATAAATATTGATTAGATTTTGGGATACAGAAGACACCTATCTTCATCTGTTCAGAGAGCTATGTTTTACTTAAGTTGTGTAAGTGAGATTCCTATTCATCTTCCCCTTCACTGTTTGATTTACGGCAGACATTTTTCTATAGGCTAATCCATAATCTAAAAAGATTTTAGCCTCCCCTCCTGAAAGTACAGCCAGCATATTCTTTCATCAGCTTGATATGGTACAAATTCTTTTTTTTTTTTTTTTTTTTTTTTTTTTTTGGTTTTTCAAGACAGGGTTTCTCTGTGTAGCTTTACGCCTTTCCTGGAACTCACTTTGTAGACCAGGCTGGCCTCGAACTCACAGAGATCCGCCTGCCTCTGCCTCCTGAGTGCTGGGATTAAAGGCGTGCGCCACCACCGCCCAGCCACAGTACAAATTCTTAATAGTGAAATGTTCCACTAAAGCTTGCCCATTGATTGGGCAAAACCAAAACTTATCATAAGCCGCAGTCATCCTAGGGTCCTTCCTGCTAGGTAGCCTCCCTGGATGTGTGGGTTGCAGTCTGATTGTCCTTTGCTTTATATCTAGTATCCAATTATGAGTGAGTACATACCATGTTTGTCTTTCTGAATCTGGGTTACCTCATTCAGGATGATATTTTCTAGTTCCATCCAGTTGCCTGCAAATTTCATGCTATCATTGTTTTTCTCTACTGAGTAGTACTCCACTGTGTATATATGCCACATTTTCTTAATCCATTCTTCAGTTGACGGGCATCTAGGTTGTTTCCAGGTTCTGGCTATTGTGAATAATACTGCTATGAACATAGTTGAGCATGTATCTTTGTGGTATGATGGAGCATTCCTTGGGTATATGCCCAAGAGTGGTATGGCTGGGTCTTGAGGTAGATAGATTCCCAATTTTCTGAGAAACCGCCATACTGATTTCCACAGTGGTTGTACAAGTTTGCATTCCCACCAACAGTGGAGGAGTGTTCCCCTTGCTCTGCATCCTCTCCAACATAAGCTGTCTTCAGTGTTTTTGATCATGGCCATTCTGACAGGTGTAAGCTGGTATCTCAGAGTTGTTTTGATTTGCATTTCTCTGATGATTAAGGATGTTGAGCAATTCCTTAAATGTCTTTCAGCCATTCAAGATTCTTCTTTTGAGAATTCTCTGTTTAGCTCTGTAGCACATTTTTTAAAATTGGATTGTTCATTATTTTGATGTCTAGTTTCTTGAGTTCTTTACATATTTTGGAGATCAATCCTCTGTCAGATGTGGGGTTGGTGAAGATCTTTTCCCATTCTGTAGGCTGTCTTTTTGTCTTATTGACCATGTGTCTTTTGTCCTACAAAAGCTTCTCAGTTTCAAGAGGTCCTATTTATTAACTGTTGTGCTCAGTGTCTGTGCTACTGGTGTTATATTTAGGAAGTGATCTCCTGTGCCAGTGTATTCAAGAATATTTCCTACTTTCTCTTCTATCAAGTTCAGTATAACTGGATTTATGTTGAGGTCTTTGATCCACTTGGACTTGAGTTTTATACACGGTGACAGATATGAATCTATTTGCAATCTTTTACATGTTGACATCCAGTTATGCCAGCACCATTTGTTGAAAATACTTTCTTTTTTCCATTGTACAGTTTTGGCTTCTTTGTCAAAAATCAGGTGTTCATACGTGCGTGGATTAATATCAGGGTCTTCAATTCGATTCCATTGGTCCGTGTATCGGTTTTTATACCAGTACCAAGCTGTTTTTATTACTGTAGCTCTATAGTAGAGCTTGAGGTCAGGATCGTGATGCCTCCAGAGGTTGCTTTATTGTACAGGATTCTTTTAGCTATCCTGGGTTTTTTGTTTTTCCATATGAAATTGAGTATTGTTTTTTACAAGTCTGTGAAGAATTGAAACACTGTACTTATGAACTCACGGTTTCCAATTTTATTCAGTGAGTTACAGTTGAATATTATGAGGCTGAGGATAGTGGTGTACACATATTATCAACATTATCGTGAATGTTAATGTTAAATTGTTGTGTGTTTGTTTATATGATGTGCGTGTGTGTCTGTGTGTGTGTCATATGTTCTCGAAAGCATGTATACGCCACAGTGCACATGTGGAGGTCAGAGGGTAACTTTTGGAGTCAGTTCTTTCACTCTGCTGTGGGCTGCAGGACTGAACCCAGGTCCCTAAGCTCATACAGCACGCACATTTACCCACTGAGCTGTGTTGTCAACCCATGAATTTTTTTTTTTTTTTTTTTTTGAGACGTGGTTTCTCTGTGTAGTCCTGGCTGTCCTGGAACTTGCTCTGTAGAGCAAGCTAGCCTCGAACTCAGAGAGATCCTCCTGCCTTTGCCTCCTGAGTACTGGGATTAAAGGTGTGTGCCACTACTGCCCAGCAATGAATTACTTTGATGTTCAAACTGTCCATTATTTTACTAGTGAGATTCCCTTCCAACTGGTTCCGGAGTATCTTGTTTGTTTGTTTGTTTGTTTGTTTGTTTGTTTGTAGATAACATTCACTAGGCAACCCAGGCTGGCTTGAACTCCTAGCTTTCTGAAAGATGGAATTACAGGTGTGTGTTACTATTTCCAGCAATGTTTTAGTTATAAAAGATACTCCAGGATCATGATGTCATTTTTCCTGCCCCAGCTCTGCAGTCAACTACTGCTTCAAGGTGTCCTTATTCCTTTTTGTAGAGAGTAGTTTTCAGAAGTCATGATATGGGCATGAAGTGTGTTCACTGTTAACTGCACTCTGCTACCCACAGTACCTCATAATTGCATCAAATCAGCCCCTCTCCCTCTCTCCCTCTCCCTCCTCATGCACACACACACACACACACACACACACACACACACACACATTCCAGTTACTACATTTGTCAATACTGAAAACTATGAGTTTAAAGTGTCCGTTTCCAGCTAAAACCACATTCTAGCTTTGCCTCTTCTGTATTCACACTGCCCCCGACAGTGAGTGGTCTGGCAATGCCGAGCTCCTGAGCTCCTTCGGCTGGAGGAGGGATGTTACAAAAAGCCCCTGCGCGGATGTGAAGGAAGAGCATTTACCACGCAGACTCTGGCATGAAGTGTTGAAGCAGGACTCAGTGTCATCTGCAGTGACTTGTGCAGAAGTGCTCTGTGGGAGAAACAGCAGGAATCCCACAGCTGGGTCAGCAGGTGACAGCAGCTAGGTAACAGGGGGGCAGAGGCCGCCATTTATGGACCTTTGTAAAGAGTCTGAATTTTCAAACGACCATGATAGGAAGCCATCAGAGCAATCCGAATAGGGGAGGGGCACAGTTCTTAAAGGTCTCGTTCCAACTGTGAACGGGAAAGCCAAGGAAACCGGCTGTGAACTAGGTAAATGAATGGGATGGCCCACAGGTGTGAGGATGCTTGGCTCTGAGTGTCTGGTTGGGAGACTAGTCAACTGGGTGGGGTCTGGGCTCGGAGGGTGGTGGTGTCTAGGAGATGAATACCACTAAAAGCCTAGGTACAAGCACTTGCTTGTGTGGTACTTGCTGTCACTGCCTGTCCACTGGTAAAGGATGGAAACCGTGCTTTGCTGTGTCCACCGGCCTCATCTGGTCCTTTGCTGTGTCCTGGAATGTGACAGAGCTATAAGCTTTCAAACTGAGCTCTTCCATATCCTTCCCTACCCTTCTCGGTGAGTCAAAACTGCCACGCTTTCTGAGCCCTGATCCCGCAGGGTGTGGGTCAGCCTCTGATAAGCTAATAAATGATGTTGTATTGACATCTCTTAGGATACCTACCCCTCCCTGAAGGATTCACTGATTCACTTCTTTTTTTTAGGTGACAACTTATTTACCTACTTCTGGGGATGTGCTAATAATGAAGGAGCCCGTTTCATCCTGGGCAGCTCTCAAATGGCACTGTCCTAGTTAGGGTTACTATTGTTATGATGAAACACCATGACCAAAAGCCGGTTGCGGAGGAAAGGGTTTATACGGCTTACACTTCCACATTGTAGTCCATTACTGAAGAAAGTCAGGGCAGGAACTCAAGCAGGGCTGGAGGCAGGAACTGATGCAGAGGCCGTGCAGGGGTGCTGCTTACTGGCTTGCTCCACTAGGCTCGTTCAGCCTGCTTTGTTATAGAACCCAGGACCACCAGCCCAGGGGTGGCACCACACACAATGGGCTGGGCTCTACCACATCAATCACTAATTAAGAAAATGCCCAACAGGCTTGTCTACAGCTCACTCTTATGGCGGCATTTTCTCAACTGAGACTCCCTCCTCTCCGATGACTCAAGCTTGTTTCAAGTTGACATAATACCTGTAGCACATACCTGTAATTCCAGCACTTGGGAGGTGGAGGCAAGGGGTTGAGAAGTTCACAGCCAGCCTTGGCTAGACAGTGAGTTTGAGGCCAGCCTGGGCTACACGAGACCTTATCTCAAAACAAACAAACAAACAAACAAACAAACAAACGCCAAACAAACAAACAAAACACTGAAGAAAACTGACTCTCCCAATCCCAGCAGCCCTCAGTTGCCAGTAACTCCTCAGTTGGGGGTGGGACTCCCTAGCCCCCTCCTCACTCTACGTGGGGTTTTGTCTGGCTGAATTTGCCAGGTCTTGAGGATGCGATGCGGTCACAGCTGCTGTCTGTTCACGTGCACATCTGCCCTGTTGTGCCCAGAAAACACTGTTTCACTGTCATCCTCTACGGCCTCTGGCTCTTACACTCTTCTTGCCTTCACTTCCGGCCCCCGAAATGCTGCACGTGTTACCAGTACTAAGTGGATTCTACCATTGCGTTTTAACTAGAGAATGCATGAAACTGAGAGGAAATAATGGTGGTGAGGTAGGGGAAGAATTGGAAAAGAGGGAATGGGGGCTGGATTTGATCAAAATATATTCTCTGCTTGTAGGAAATTCTCAGTCAAAATAAACTTTAAAAATTAGGAAAAAAATTATGTGAATTTCTAATTAGTCCCTACATTTTTCTTGACCAGAAAAACATGTAAGATTAATGGGTGCGATTTAGCAGTTTAAAAAAATATGAAGAGGTAAATAATTTTCATTAACATTACTCACCCCCATCTCCAGCAACTAAAAGTTAAGTGGTCTACGAGTATTTACAACAGCATTTTTCTTAACAGCCCCATAGGGGGAGGCAACTCACATATGTACTCACTGACTAATGGCTAAGTACAATTCTGTACATCTGCCATTGAACTATTATTTGGTAATAAAAATAATGAATTACTGATATATGCTTCAGCATGAATGAACTATGGAAAACATTATGCCAAGTGAAGGAAACCAGTCACAAAAGACCCACATATTGTATGATTTTATTTATAGAAATCTCTAGAATAGGCAAATCCATAGAGACAGAATGTGGATTACTGGTTGCTAAGGGGTGGGAGGCAATGAGGAGTTACTGCTAATGAGTGTGGGGTTTCTTTTCAGGGTGGTGAGAATGCACAACTGTGTGAATATGTGACAAGGCACTGAACTGTGTGCTTTATATGACTATACGGTATAGGAATCATTTCTCAATAAAAAGTTAGTTTTTTTTTTTTATAAGGAAAACATTTAACTGGGGGCTTGCTTACTATTTCAGAGATTTAATCCATTATCATCATGGCAGGGAACATGGAGCAGTAGCTGAGAGGTACATCCTGATTCAGAGGCCTTAGTTTTTTTTTGTTTGTTTGTTTTGTTTTTAATGCAAGCAAGGAAGGGAGTTCCAGGAAGGAGGGAGGAAGGAGGAAGAATGGGATTGAGGGAGTGAGGAAGAGAGAGAGGAAGAAAGGAAAGGAGGAAAGGAGGGAGAAGGGTGAGAGCAGGCAGGAAGCCAGGTCAGAGCAGTGAGTAAATGACCCCCCCATGTCTCCGGGGACTGGTCTCATCTTGCCGGAGTGTAGATAGACAGGAAGATGAGGGGTGAGAAAGGACCACAGAAACTTTTTTATTTTCCCTTAGGGAAACACTGAGCCCGTGACAATGTGGATTCTCCATTAGAGAACAGAGGCTGTGGGACTGGAGAGATAGCCCAGTTGTTCAGGTCACCTGCTGCTCTTTCAGAGGATTGGAGTTCGGATCCCAGCACCCACACTGGGCAGCTCACAATGGCCTGTAACTCTAGCTCTAGGGGATCTAACACCCTCTTCTGGCCTCCAGGATCACCTGCATTCACATGGCACACATGCATACATGCATACATACATACATACATACATGCATACATACATACTAAAATAGATAAACCTTTTAAAAGCCATGAAGAACGTTAGAGAACTCCCCAAATTGTAAAAACAAAAGAAGCACCACATATTTTTTTGTGCATGTCTAACAGAGTCCTTAGTGTGGCTTCAGTTTTTATTTTTTTAATTTTATTTATTTATTTATTTTGGTTTTTCGAGACAGGGTTTTTTGTTTGTTTGTTTTTTGTTTTTGTTTTTGTTTTTGTTTTTTTTGGTTTTTCAAGACAGGGTTTCTCTGTGTAGCTTTGTGCCTTTCTTGGAACTCACTTGGTAGTCCAGGGTGGCCTCGAACTCACAGAGATCCGCCTGGCTCTGCCTCCCGAGTGCTGGGATTAAAGGTGTGCGTAACCACCACCCAGCTTGGCTTCAGTTTTTAGAGATGTACCTTTGTTTGATTTGAAGCTGACAGTTCACTCAGGCCCAGTGTCTACACAGTTATATGCTAGTTGACAGAATTTCAGTAGTGACACATATAATTTCTGTCTGCTAACAAGGATAACCCCAGCAGGCACATAGTTGACACACATCTGTAATGGGGAGACTGAGGCAGTAGGATTGAGAGTTTGAGGTCAACCCTGGTTACATTGTGAGGACTTGTCACATCCACATAGAAAAGATAGCCCCAAAGGTAATAGTCTCATTGTCCTGCAGGCCATTAATCAATTTTGGTCCTAACCTGGCAGATTGATTTTGTCATTCCTTCTCCTGATAGGCATTCTCCTCTAAGGCATTAGACGGTTCTTTGTACCGTCTAACATTTCCCAATTTACAAATACATCTTGGGTGCATGCTCATTTTAGTAAGAAACTGAAGTTTTGAATATTCTTCAGGTAATAGTTTGATGAGGAACAGGAGTTGTTTTCTGTATTACAAAAGCAATACTGGGGCTAGAGAGATGGCTCAGCAGTTAAGGGCATTTGCTGCTCTTGCAGAGAACCTGGATTCCATTCCCAGCACCCATATTGGCAGCTCACAACCATCTGTAACTCCGGTTCCAGGGTACCTGACACTTTCTTCTGACCTCTGCAGACACCAGGCATGCACATAGTGCATAGTCATACACACAAGCAAAACATTCATACACATAAAGGAAAAGAAGTAAATCTTTAAAAAAAATTTAAAGATTTTATAATTTAAAATTATACTGAAAAGTGATGCCCTTGAATAAAAGACTGTAGATGTAACAGTCTTATTAAATAAGAAACATAGAGCCAAATGCAGAGTTAAAAGCCCAAGAGGTCAGAGCAGTAGCTAAGAGCTGAGACTTAAAACTGCCTTTTTATCCTTCCTGTCGCTGCTGTCCTTCTCCTCAGAAAGAGGCCTACTTCCTGTGTATCTGTCTTTTTATTGACTTTTTGTTTTGTCTTCTTATTGGTTGTAAACCCAACTACATGACCTCCTCGTCACTGCTTGTCTATACAGACCTCCAGGTCTTCTATGGTTGGTATTGAGATTAAAGGCGTGTGTCTCCATGTTGGCTGCATCCCTGAACAAACAGAGATCTGCCTGTCATGTGATCGGGATTAAAGGTGTGCGCCACCACCGCCCAGCTTCTGCTATGTCTTGCTATTAGCTCTGACCCCCAGGCAACTTTATTTATTAACATTCAAATAAAATCACATTCAGTACAAATAAAATATCACCATAAAAGACATCTGAACTTGTACCAGGAAGACCCCCCCCCCCCTTTGCTCTGCACGAATAAAGAGGTATTGCAAAGAATGGGGTATTTAGAGCCAGGGGAGATGTTACAGCATTGCCATATAAAAAAGGGAGTTTGGGGAGAGCGACAGAGAAAGATGTTTTGTTCCGGCCTGACGTACATGCACGTTAGCACCCATACCACATATTTTCATGCACCACACACACACACACACACACACACACACACACACACACACACAAAAAAAAAAAAAAAACCCCACACGAAGAGAGAGGGTATGCTTAAAATTCTTATAAACATATGTATAGGAAGCAGGAAAGAAAACCAAGAAAGTGCTTTTTCCTATTTTTGATACCAGATTTTCGAGGCTTCTACACACACACACACACACACACACACACACACACACACACCATCATTAAGTAACCCTAGCTGGGAATCTTCTAATTTAGTTCCATGCAAACCAGAGCTCGGCCTGGAGACGGAGTCGGACCCTGTAGGTTGAGGGTCCAGCCCCCACTAGGGGTTCTAGTCTCAAGTGCAGACTGTGATCTGTGCTTCCAACCAACTGGGCGCCTTAACTGAGGTCCCTTCAACCCTGCTTGGGGTCAGTCGTTTTGTTAGAACTCAGGGAGTGTTCTAGAGAAGATGTAACAAAGATCATAGATGACAGCAAACGGTGCCAGAGCTGAGGGAAGAGGAGAGAAATGAGTCCCACGCCCCACTGGGTGCTCCTCTCCTGCAGCTTCCGAGAGTTCCCCTGTCTCAAAGCTCTCAGAACTCAGTTCTTCGGGTTTTTGTGGAGATTTCCAAGGTAGACATGATTGGCCTTCAGTTATCACGTTAGCGTTCAGCCTCTCCCCAATCCTTCTCATCACTCTAGAGACTGCAAGGACTTCAGAAGCAGGGGTAGAAACCAAATGCATGTCCTGTGAGCTGAACGTCCCTACTACAAAAATAAGTCTTTTCAATTTAATCCTCCAAATGCCAACCATGCCAGAGCCAAGAAATCCTACTTTATAAAAACAAAGCTACAAGCTGAGCCGTGATGGTGCATGTCTTTAATCCCAGCAGTTGGGAGGCAGAGGCAGGTGGATCTCTGTGAGTTCAAGGCCAGCCTGGTCTACAGAGCGAGGTCCAGGACAAAGAGAGCAACACAGAGAAAACTTGTCTCAAAATAAAACAAAACAAAACCAACCAACCGCCAAACAAACAAAACAACAACACACACAAAACAAACAAACAAACAAACAAACAAACAAGCAAAACCCAAAGCTACAAAGAAAAAGGCAGAACCTAAAGTGTCCGTCCACACTATGCTATGATTAGAATTATGGATCCTGAAGCAATGAACGCCATCCCTTCCCCACCTCCATTGCCCAGTGCCCTCCCCCTGGGGACAGGATAAGGAATGATAAAGGTGAGTTTTGCTATTCTTCTTCTTCTCTTCTTTCTTCTGGAATACAGTTCCTGCCCCTGACTTTGGAACATTCCACAGCTATAATAATGAATGAGGAGGATCTCTATATGTGGACATTGGCAATGTCTAGAATATATTAAGTGAAAAAAGCAAATTGCCAAACCATATGCATAGTACGATCCATTTTTATAAATGTTAAAATTATACAAAGGGATATAAACACTTGCTCATGTGCATAACGAAGCATGCCATAGTGATTATATTGGAGAAAAATGGAAAACGTGGCACTTTCAGCTAAAATCATAGACTGAGAAAATCCTCTGTCTCATCTCCAAGACCAATTTAAAAAAAAACCTCGCAGTATACAGCCCTGGGAGGTTAAACACATAAAAAGCCATCAAAGGATCAGAGAGGGGACACTAGCAGGTGAGAGATGCTACTGGAGGTTTCAGAAGATGGGAAGCAGCTGAACTGACAGAGCTGAAACTGTCTCAGGTGCCAGCAGGCAGCCTGCTCTGCTAGTCTGTGCCAGGTGTGTCCAAGCCACCCCTCACCGGCCACATGCCTCCCAGGTCAGCTACAAAGGTAGCCAAATATGTTGGTGGTAGATGACATCATATCACCATGTCCAAGGCTTAAACATGCCAGGGCCTAGTCATTATGTGAAGAAGAAATGGCTAAAGCTCTCGCAGGGGCATAACTTCCATGGGAGGAGAATTGGCATCATTTGGTGCCCCGGACATTGTACTGATGTCTGCTGAGAAATGATCACCATCGATGGACCATGTTGGCAATATCTACCCGGTAAATTGCCCCTATAAATGTGGGTTTGCTGTGTATTCTTGGCTTGCATACACTCACATGGGAAGCCTTCCTAAGAAGTAGAAGGGTCCATGAGTGGCAGCCCCAAAATGCTAGGAATTGGGTCAGAATGATACATCAGAGTTGGAGCGGAACTGCACATAGACGTGTGACTAGGCTTCCCATACAAAAAGCAATGAGATCACAGCTTGGATTCCATCTTCCAAAATGGCCAGTGTCTCCTGTTTCATGTGCTGCCCCACAACATAACTGAGACCTCCATCCTATTGAGAGATGGAGTCTGTGTTCCTTTTCCTTCAATGGGGGTGGCATTCGATTCATGACTCATTCATGACAACAGAATTCAGTAGAAGTGCCACTTCCCAGGCTGGAACTCTTATACTGGAAGCTTAAACCTCCATGTCAGCAGTTTGACTTCCCTGAGACCACCAAACTTCAAAGTAGCCTATGTGGGGAAGCACAGGGAGAAGCCCCGAGACTGCAGAGAGACAGACAGAAGTCTAGTCAGCTCCCTGTCGTCTAGCTGACTGGAACTGCATGGGAGATCCCAAGCCGGAAGCCCTCGCTGAGTCCTCCCCCAATTCTCCACCCACAGAAACAGACTGTAAAATGAATGCTGTTGTTTTCATTACTTTGGGGCGATACTTCTCAAGTCAGTTATCCTCGGAGTTAACCTCCCAGAGGTCCTTTCAAATGTGACATGGCAATATCTATTCCTTTGGACCCTAGTACAGGTTTGCTCTACAAACCAGGGAAACTCCCAACCTAAGGACACAGGGCAGGGCTAAAGACTGGAAGAAATGTGATTCTAAAACCAGAGGTAATGAGCGAAAGTCCATGAGAACCCCACCCTTCTGGCCACTTGGCTCTGAGGATTTCTGCCACTCAGGCACATGTCTCCCACAGGATGACACTGGACAGTCACCACTGGAGAAACTCAGGAAACTAGCGTGTAGCCATGGTGAGCCAGGTTAAGTATTCAACTTAAGAGTGAGTCCTCCAGTAAAACATTAGGGGGCCCGAGAGATGGTCTAGCTGGCAAAGGTACCTGCTGCGAAGACTGATGACCTGAATTCAGTTCCCACGATCCTCATGGCAGAAGGAGAACCAGTTCACAACTTGTCCTCTGGCCTCCCACGCATGCTGTGGCCTGTGTGTGAGCACTCTCCCCATACTCAATAAATAAAAATGCGATTTAAAATTTTTGTTAATGCTAAGGTTGCGGTGCAACCCGGTGGTAGAGCATTTGCCTAGCCCTGGACCTGATCCTCAACACCACAAAAAATAAAGGCAGATAATGCCAGAAAATACCGACTGAGGATTGGGGAAGTAAGACTGGGAAGGAAGCAAGCCGATAAACAGATGTGTGATTAAGCCAGTGCAGTGTGGTCAATTGGAGCTTGACCGTACTGGGGACCTCGGGGGAGAGTGTGCAGAAAGAACATGGCTCAGAAGTGTTCCATCCAGTGGGCAAGGGTCCATCAACTGCTTCCGAGTGAGTGGAGCATTGTTTCTTGTAGCTTTTCCTGCACTCAGAATGAGCATATGACCTGGAAGAAAATCGCCCTTGGGAAGAGTCATAGACATTTATAGTCAACAGCTCTTTAACATAATACTCCAGAAAGCTAATTTGGAAATAATTTAGAAAATTAATTTTGAAATTAAGGATGCTAAACCAAGCAAAGATTCAATCTATCAGATTTGAAGACAGAATAAAAATATTCATATATTCCCATGGACCCTATCTTGGAAACTACTAGAGTGTTGAACCACCAAAAGAAAGCAAGCCCTTCCAAAGAATGACTCAGGATCCAGGATGCAGGGAATGTGGCATAGACATGCAGAGAGTGTGTGATGGGCCACACAGGCACACTGAGTGGAGTGGGGGGCAGGGTGTGAGACCTCTAGAAGGTTCTAGTTGGGAATGGGACCTACAGGTTATCTGTTGTGGTTGGCAGGGTAGACAATGGCTTTCAGAGGGTTTTTTACAGTTCTGTTGGAGAGGAAGGAAGGAAGGAAGGAAAAAGAAAAGAAAACGGAGGATGAACTTTCTCCCAGTGGGAAATCCTGAACAGGGTAAATGATGCATTCACTGTACTTGGCTTGGGAATAGTAGTTCTTACTCTTGGCTAAATATCAGTAGCACTTGGGAAGCATCAAAAAGTCCCAATGGCTGCTCCCTGCTCTCAGCCCGGTGTAAGAGATTTGAACACAACCTGGGCTTTGTGGTCCCTGAGTTATTTAGTGTGCAATTAAGGTTGCGAGCCTTATCTTGGCAGGAGAAAGACTTCACTGATCACAATAATGTAAAAACGGAATAGGACTTAATCAGAAATTTGTCATACAATTCTATGGGAAGAATGGAGAGAGGAGGCATGTGGGTGGGCATAGCAGTCAGTCTAGAGTCAAGAGATCAAGGCATCACAAGGGAGCAGCTTATTCAGAAATAAGGAGGTAGATGCCAGGAGAGACAGATGTAAGAGTGGCCTTTTCTTAGAGAATCAGAACTCACAGATGGAAACTGTGTGTGTGTAGGCAGGAAATGAGGACATTACTTATTTTGTCTAGAAATAGTATTTGACTTACTAATACCACCAGTGTGCATGAATTTGACCAAAGAAAGGAAGGAAGGAAGGGAGGAAGGAAGGAAGGAAGAAAAGAAGAGAGAGGGAGAGAGAAAGAATGAAAGAAAAAAAGAGAGAAAGAAAGGAAAATTATCTTGATAAAGAACAAAATAAACAGTTGAGAGGCTGGAGAGATGGCTCAGCAGTTAAGCTCACAGGCTACTTTTCCAGAGGACCTGGGTTTGATTCCCGTCACCCACATAGAGGCTCACAGCCATCAGTTACTCCAGTCCTAGGGGATCTGAGGCCCTCTTCTGGCCTCCCTGAGCACCTGTCTCGAATGTGGTACACAGACACACATGCAGACAAAATACTCAAACACAGAGAATAAATAAAATGTAAAAAAAAGAAAAAAAATGAGAATAACCCAAATGTCCACGAAAAGGAAATAAGTTGTGCTGTATTCATCTACGAGAGTGCAGCACCTCAGAAGGAGGGCCCTGACTTGTTCAATGTGTGTGTGCTAGGATGACAGTGACTAGTGAACAGTAGCTATGATACATCAGTATTTATAGAAACCACAGGCATAAAAACGGAGCTGCGTATCTCTCAGGCGAACACAAACAGGGAAGTGGGAGAAGAGTCACCTGGTGTGCTGAGAGGGAGGAATGGTCTCAGATTGCAATGAAGGTCACAGGGGGTTTATTCTGTTTCTTTTTACTTGTCAAAGAAGATAAATTTCTGGATTATTATTATTGTTGTTGTTGTTGTTGTGTGTGTATGTGTTTGCACACTGGGAATCAAGCCCAGGGCCTTGTGCATGCTAGGCAAGTGCTCCACCACTGAGCTACATTCCCAGCTCCTTTCTATTTCTTGTAAAATTAAAAACTAATTAAAAAATGAACATGCAGAGATGAAATCTAGACTATTCCACACCAAGCCGTTAGTAACAGTTTTCTTTGAGTTGTGGGCCTGGCTAAAGAGGAAGGGAAAGGTTTCTGTGTTTACTCTAGCCATCCAATAATAATCATTGTCTACAGCGACCTCTGGGAGACTTTTGACCAGGAAGGGGTCTGGGAATTCCGGGAGTTTTGGCCTGGCACGTGTCCTGCTTCTGAATTGTGGGGAGGGCAAAGGGCGAAGGGTCTGGCTTGGCAGGGGCAAGGGCCGGCCCCATCGCCAGCGGATCTGGTAAAACCAGCTGCAGCTGAGCTGTGGAAAGGGCATGTTGACAGGGTGACTCACCGATGAGGAGGGTGGAGGTGGCCCGCCCCTCCCCTTCTCGCCCCTCCCCTTCCCGCTTAGCCACCACGCAGCTGGAGCTCACCCAGCGGTCTCTGCGACCCTTTCCAAACCCGGAGAAACAAGGGACCGTTTGACTTAGGTCATGCACGAGGGTTTCTTGGAGCCAGCCTGGGCGGGTGGAGCCAGGTTCATTGATTTACTACACACGAGGGGAAACTGGGCAAGAGCCATGAAATCCAGGACCCTTGGGCCTGTGTGTACGGAAGTTGGGATAAGGGCATGGTTCTAATCACCAATTGATTACCCTCCATATTCCAAGAGCTCTTACCTCTACGCATTTTCTCTGTGACCCTCAGGGACCACTTGTGAAACTTACAGAAACGTGTCTAAATATCTCCAAAGTTTTAGACTATTTATTATTTATTCTTTGTTTTTGTTTTCAGATAGGGACAAACTCTAGCCCAAGAATGTTTGGAACTCACTCTGTAGTCCATACTCATTTCGAGTCTATGGCAATCATCCTTCCTCATCCTCCCAAGTGATGGGATTACAGGCATGACTACACACCTGATTTTATCTGACAGACAAGCTAGGGGCTGTATAAAGTGGGGGTTTCAGCACCAGATGTATAAAGTGAGGACCTAACCCATCCAAGGTATGCTAAGGGGAAAGTTTTATTGTAAATATGAGGAAGAGAACAGCCAGAGGTACCTGAAGAGTCCAGAGCAGGGAGAGGAAGTAGTAGACTAAACACGGCTAACGGGATGGACCAGGCCATAAGTGGGGGATGAGCAAGAGAGAGGGGGCCAAATGCCGAGAGAGAGAGAGAGAGAGAGAGAGAGAGAGAGAGAGAGAGAGAGAGAGAGAGAGAGAGGCAGAGACAGAGAGACAGAGAGAGACAGAGAGAGAGAGACAGAGACAGACAGACACAGACAGAGAGAGAGAGAGAGAGAGAAAGAGAGAACCAAGAGACAGCCAAGAGAGCACATAACTAAAATGTCAGGGTTCTATAGGAATGAGAAGCTGGGGGAAGGGAAGCCCATGAGCTGGAAAGGTTTAGGGTGGGGGCAGGGTGAGAAGAGCTAAGGGCCAAGATGCCAGTGTAGACTGTTCCAGGTACTTGCCTTGCTGAGAGCCCGAGGCCAGCATTCGATTTGGTATGCTAATAAGCACCACAGTTAGTCATTTGTCCCTTTTCTTTGGGACCCGACAGTGGCTAAGTGCAGTGTCTTACCAGCCCAGTCTTCTCTCCTCTCTCTCTCTCAGTTTTTGGAGAGAGAGCCTCACCATGTAGTCCAGGCTGCCTTCCAACTCAAGATCCTCCTGCCTCAGCTTCTTCAGTGCTATGATTACAGGCATGCACCACCTTCCCCAGCAAACCCTGCCTTTTTACCAGCCATAGGGCCAACCTTGAGAGTTAGAGAGACTCCGTCACCTCAAGCAACACCCCCCTTCTTTGTCATCTAATATTAACTTCACACCAGTGCCAGGCTGGCGAAGCTGAGGGACAGCTCACGCTGGGTTCTCAAACACTGGTGGGTCATTTGTCCCCAGTCTACCAGTACTGACGCAGGACTGTATCTATGGGCCCTGCACGGAATGCCTACAAACCAGACCTCAGTTCGGTTTTTTAATGAGCCTCCACTGAAGATGGTCTAGTCTCACCTGCAGTTAGGCTGGCCATCCAAGTGACTCTGGAACCCTGGTTTTACACTTCTCCAGACTTCTTTATCTGCTTCTTTGTGGTTCTGGGCCTCAGCTTAGAGCATTGTGCACCCCAGCCAAGCTCTCTGCCACAGAGCTTCTCTCCTAGCTTAGCTCTTTGAAACAGGGTCTTACTATGCAACCCAGGCTAGCCTCGAATAAACGATACTCTTGTTTCTGCCTTCCCAGTACTGGCCCGTGGTGCATGCAATAGGTTTTCTGTACCCCATAATGGGTTTCTCGGCTGACGACGCGGTAAGCTAGATCAAGCCAAATTTAAAAAGTAAAAGACCATGCTTATTTTGAGCAAAGCCACTCCCTGGTGAGTCCTCCAGTCCCCAGAGATCTAGGCAGGAGAAAAATCACACGGACGAACTCCGGGGGTGCGCTTACGCAGCCTGTAGTCGAGGGGTGATGACGTGTCTTCCACAAGCTGGGTTTGTACCCAAGTATGGTACGCTTTTAGGCTGGGTCTTAGGCTGCTGGCAACTTTAGGGGAGGAGCCACCAAGAATACGGAAGTGGGCTTTTTGGTGGCTCTTTTCCATTGGAGATTCGCTGAGAGGGCGAGGTTTGGGGGGAGAGAGATGGGGCTTTTGCAGGAGCAGCTGGAACCTCCAGCTGAACACCATGCTTGACTATTTATTTATGGCCCAGGGCTAGAGAGATAACTCAGCACATAAGACCACTTGCTACTCTTGAAGATGACCTGTGTTTGGTTCCCAACAGCCTCATTGGGCAGCTTACAACCACCTGAAACTGCAGTTCCAGTAAGAAGGAAGGGGTAACTGGGGGTGCCCCAAGATCTTGAGGCTTCAATACAAGTGAAAGGAGAACTCTGGGTGTCAGCAACTCCTCCTTGTGTTTTCTCACTTTTTCCCTCAAGTCAGGGTCTCACCGTGCAGAGCCTTGTTTGGCCTTGAACTTGCTGTCCTCCAACCTCCACCTTTGGAGAGCAGGGATTATAATATTCACCAGCAGGCCCGACAGCTATCAATTTGTCTTCATTGGGGGAAGGCAGGCAATGTTCTGCGTGTAAAGAAGGCTGAAAATCTGGGGAGTATGCTTAGGTCTCACAGCTGGTGGGGGGTAGAAAACAGAGGGGGCATTAACAAAGCGTCTGAGTGCATACATCCTTGCTAGTTGCTCTGTCCTTCTGGTTCCCGCCTTTATTATAGAAATTCGGCAGAAAAGAAACCAGAACTTTTTGGAATAACAGTTGAGCCCAGACTTGGGTAAGGGAAACATAGACTGACATCTGTTCTGCCAAGAAGCAAACAGGTACACAAAAAGTGATGGGGATGTGTCAAGAGGTCACAGGCACCAACTCAAAGGGGCTTCTACAGGCCAAACTTGGGGTGATCCAAGTGTCAACTAATTTAGCAGTAGCAAGATATTACAATTTACACAATAAAGTAAGAATCTAAATCTACCAGGTGGTCTGGAGAGATGGTTTGGTGGTTAAGAGCCCCTGATGATCTCCCAGAGGACCCAGGTTGGATTCCCAGCACCCAAATGACAGTTGACAATGTTCCACAACCCTCCTCTGGCCTCTGCAGTTGCTAAGCATACACATGGTACCCAGATATGCAAGCAGCCAAAACAACCGTATACATAAATAAAAATAAACACAAATCCAAAAAGAACTTATCAGTCCATCCTGATAGAAGTAAACGAAGTAGAATTTTAGACAAAGAAACATAAAAGGAATGATGGGATTAGAAAAAAAACACCATTTGGCAGTGTAATTGGGCGAGTAACAGTGAATTTGGGCGAGAATCACCAAGGAGCACTAAGGCTGGTGGGTGGAGAGTGGTGAGAAACAAGATACTTAAATAGACTCACAGCATCTTCCAACAACATACCCATTAACCATAAAGGGACAAGCAGCAGCTGCAGCAGAGAAACCAGGCAGATGCCATCTTAACCAAGGGGCCAGCCCATTTTCAAATTCTCGGGTTGATGGCACTTCTTGACCTCAGGGTGACACTCCATTTCTCTGATATTGCTGTACAACATGCAGAGCTTGAATTGAATCACAAGAAAACAGTAGACAAGCCCAAACTGAGGAGCACTGTACACAAATAACTGTGTTTACTCTTTAAGAATATCAAGGAGGCTGGGGCTATTATACACAGTGAGTTCCAGGACTACATTTTGAGACTCTAAACACACACAGAGACACACTTGAAAGAAAAAAAAAAAGAATGTCAAGGTTGGGGATGGTGATGGTTCCCAGGTTAAATACACTTGCTGCTTTTGCAGAGGACTTGGGGTTTGGTTTCCAGCGTCCACATGTCTCACAACCACCTATAACTCCACTTCCAGGGGATCTACTGCCATCTTCTGGCCTCCACAGGCACCAGGCATGCACACAGAGCATATACATGCAAACAAACCACTCACACACATAAAATAAATAAGCCTTTTACACAATGAGTGTTAAGGTCACAGAAAATAAAGATTAAGGCACCATTTGAAGACAAAGGAACCTGAAAACCTTGGTGCATTCCTTTATCTTACTATGTAGGGTACTAGCAGACCAGCAGAGAAAATTTACACAAGGAACGTAAGTTAGACAAATCACAGTGACCTTATTCTCTTGGGCATTATAATTTATTTAATGTCACTATTTATTTATTTGGGAGGTGCTAAGAATCAAACTCAGGTCCTCTGCCAAGAGCAGCCAGTGCTCTTAACCACTGCACCATCTCTCCAGACCCCAGCTAAATTTTACGTTAAAAATTGACTCTATTATTAAAAATAGTTTATTATTTATTTATTATTTTATGAACATTGGTGATTTGCCTGCATGTATGTCTGTGTGAGAGTGTCAGATCCCCTGAAACAGGAGGGGACAATTATGAGCTGCCATGTGGGTGCTGGGAATTGAACCAGGGTCCTCTGGAAACGCAGCCAGTGCTCTTAACCGCTGAGCCATCTTTCCAGCCCTTATTGATTCTATTTTATAGTTTACTAAAATGCCCTTGTTTCTAGGACATGCACACTGAAGTATCTGAGGACAAAGAGGTGCCACAAATTATTCTTAAGTGTTTCAGAGAAACGAATACAGAGAGAATGATAAAGCCAATGTAACTGGCTAATATTCAGGAGTTTTGGAGAATCTAGGTAAGGGTAGATGTCAATTCTCTTAAACTATTGCAACTGAAAATACTGCTAAATCAATGGTTTAAAAGAGTTCTAAAAACAGACTTATAATACCGAGATTTCAATGTGGTCACCAAGGGGACACCTCACAACCTGAGGGTGGTGTCTAGAATAACATTGGCCTATCCACCTGTGTAGGAACTTATCAGATAAAATACAGTAATCTTTAGCTGTTTTACCTTTGTATGTGCATGTGCATGCACAAATAGGTGTGTGTGTAATGCTTGTGTCCCTGCAGGCCCATGCATGCCATAGTGTACCTGAGGAGGTCAGAGGACAGCCTTAGATGTTGGTCTTTACCTTGATTGAGGCATACACAGGCGACATGGGCTGCTAGCTTCCAACAATTGTCCTGTCTTCTCTCGTCTTGTCAGGGGCACCGGAATCACAGACACTACAGAGACCCCATTCAGCTTTTGCGTTCTGGGGATTCAAACTTAGATCTTCACAGCAAGCACTTTGCCTGCTGAGCCATCTACCAGTCCTAATTTTTTTTTTCTTTTCTTCAAGACACAGTCTCTCTGTATAGGCCTAGTTGTCCTGGAACTCACTCTGAACATTAGGCTGGCCTTGAACTCAGAGATTCACTGGCCTCTGCTTCACAGATGCTGGGATTAAAGGTGTGTACCACCATGTCCAGCTCAATTATTGTTGTTTTTTGTTTGTTTGAATTCTGAAGGTCATGACTTGTTTTCATCTGTTACTTATCTTAAATAAGTACAACCGGAAAGCTGGTGTGACATACACGCACTGAAGTCCAGTTTCACTAGTGTGCATGCGTGCACACTTATCATCACTTTAACCTCACAATTGTCTGATTCTCCCCAGAATGGTACCATTCATTTTCATCTCACAGCAAAGAATATTGAGCAAAGTCACATGCTTACAAAAAACAAGACTCTAGCTCCAAACCACGGTCTTTTAAAGCTTTTACTACACTGAGTATTGATTCTACTGCTAACAACAAGCATTGATTGGGTACCTGCCTGAGCCTCATCTCATCCAGAGAATGGATCACAGTAACATGGTTAGTGAGTTAAGACATCAGTGCTGGAAGCAATGTCTCTGAAGCATTTATCTAATCCTTCTTTATCAATAAAAATTGGGAGTCAGATATCGGGGTAAGAACCTGAATGATCAGAGAAGCTGTGGAGAAGCCATCAGTGACCTCCTACCTCTTCCGTTCCTTCCTCCGAAAAGGCTGAGATCCTCTCTAAGCCCCGCCTTACTACTTCCTCAGTCCTCAAAACCTCTATGATTAATTTCAGTCAGCTAGTGGCTAGCTCCACCCTCTGATTCAAAACAAACTTTATTGTCAGAATGCAATCAAAATATCACACAACAAGTCTCTACATAGTAAAATGTTCACATGTCAGTTAGGATTGCCCATCGTGCACAAGGCGCAAGGAATACCATCAGGTCTAAGATGCCGCTCTCCACTCCTGGAACTGCTCCCTAGGCTGGAAGACAGGGCACATCCCAGGCGGGTATGCAGCTGCAGTGGGCAACTCACTAGTCTGTGGGTCCATAGGCAGGAGGGAGCAGCCTTGGCCAGCATGAACCTGAGATAGGCATTCTAACACTGCTCCTCAGTTTGGGAAGAGTCAATGCCTTTATTTGGTAACAGTCCTCCAGGTAAGACCTCAAGCAACCTAGCAGGTCGCCCCTCCCCAACACGATGCATCTTTCCTGTTACCATCAGTGTAATGGCCTGGTAAATGAGACTTGTCACTTTGCCTGGAGATCCCCCCCACCCCATTGCCCCTGGAGGTCACAGCCAGGATCAGCTGGGGGTCAATGGGAAAGAGAACCCTTCTATAGCATCTAAAGAGGACACACTATGGGAGCTGGGATGTAACCGATGGAGAGCGGAGAAGCCACCATCATCCCCAGCAGGGGAGACAAGGGAGCCCCTGTAGATGTTGTAACTATGGCCACAGTGATGCTGAAACAGAGAGGAGGACCCGTAAAGCTTCTTCCCTTCTGCCCACTGGGCTCATCTGACCCCAGGTCTTGGGAGATACAGCCTGAAGGGGTCTGGGCCAACCACTTCATCCCTACCTCCTCACAAGAGGAAGGAACAGATCTCAGGGCACAGAGGTAGCCATTTACCTTGGCATTCTAATAGCTCATTCTAATGGTGTGACACAGTCTAGGCTTGTTTCCAACAAGTTCCTCCTCTGTGATCCAGGCAGCCTTGAACTTTGGCAAGTAGGCCTGGGTGCTAGAATGACAGGTGTACCACCATCCCCTGCTTAACTGGTTGTTGAGGAAGGAGAACACAGTGCTTTGTGCCCTGATTTTTTTTTTTTTTTTTACCTTGGGGGTTTGTTTTCATTTTTGTTCCGAGACAAAGTCTCTCCATGTAGCCCAAGCTAGACTTGAACTTAATACGGAGCCTCAAGTGGCCTTCCACTTAGCAAGAAGTCCAGGCTAGCTTCCAACTTATGATCACCTTGCCTCGGCCTCCCAAGCACTGTGATTATAGGTGTATTCCACCATGTCTGACTTAACCTGAGTTTCTTCAAAATATACTATGACCTACCAATTCTACTCCTGAGTCAACACCTAGCAGAAATGTGCACACGTGTGCTCTCTAAGACATACACTAAAATCTTCATGGCGGCACTTACTACAACAGCCCCAAACTATAAACATCCCAAGAAGCCATCCCTGGTGGAATGGCTGGCTTATCACAATGGGATACTATGCAGCAGCAAGAGTGAGTGGCATATAACCACCCACACAGGGGCGGGTGGCACTTATCAGCATGCTGGGTGAAAGAAGTTAGACTTGCATGGCATGATTTGATTGATCAGAGACAGAAGAGGAGGACAGGTCAGTGGCTGGCTTCAGGATTCAGGGTAGAGGTTGCTCGTGGGGGTAGTGATGACATTTAAGGGTCCTTTGGAAGGCCGAGGTTCTATAGCCCACGAGCACCAAGAGATAGTGTCCTATTTCTTCAGTCCTACGCTGGTTGCATGAGTCTGTTCCATTTTTGAGGTTGTGTCAAGCTGTACACATATGGCTTGTGCACATTTGCTTGTACATAAATCTTTAGTAAGAAGGGAATACCCCAACAGAGAGACCATTTTCTTCTACCACCCCCTGTCTCCCCATCTCAGTCCAGAGAGTGTCCCTAGAAAAATGGGTGAAGGAGGGAGCTGGGCTTAGGTTTGTGGCTAAAAGCAAGAAGAAAAAAAAAAAATGAACACGAAGGGCTGTGTTCTGTCTGTGTGCCGAGCCCTGGGCTGAGCTCTTGCGGGAATAGGATCATGAGGACTGCAATGCACACATGGACATGCAGCCCTAGGTGATGGTAGTGTGATCAGTCAGCGAAGTGTGCTTAATACTTGGGTAGATCAGACCCTGTGGTTCAAAACATAGACTCCTGCAGAAATGCAGACAGGGGCAGCATCCACATGGAAATACCAGAGGCCAGGTGAAAGGTAGGGCTCCCAGAGAAGTAGAGGCAATGGGAAGGGAGCATGGAGTCCCTGCTTAAGGCAGTTGTCTGGATTAACAAGGGTGCATTCTTCTTGCTTCCCAGGGTACAAATGCCTACGCCTCCCTAAACCTCAGCCTTGCTGGTATCTGGAGCTAGATGAGTCTTGGTTGTGGGGCTTCTCTGGTTCATTGTTCTGCAGCAGCATGTGTTGAATAGTTTCTCCCCCCAAAAACAGGCCCACTTAGAACTCCCAGTCGACCCTTTGTTAGAATAAGGATGCCCACAGGTGTAGTCAGAGCAGAGTCTGGGGATGAAATACGTATGGGTTTAGAGTTGGCTCTTAACGTAATGTTCTGTAATATTAGTGTTTGATTGAAAATGAAATGAAGGGCTGATGAGATGGCTTGGTGGGTAAAGGTTATAGCCACCAAGCCTGATGACTTCAATCCTGAGGACCAACATGGTAGAAGGAGAAAACCAATTCCCATAAGCTGTCCTCTGACCTCCACATGTGTACCATGGCACACGTATTCATCAACATATTTAATTAATCACTTAAAACAAAAATAAAAAATAAAATTAAAAAGAAAAAAAAAACATGACAACCTATGAAAAAAAAGTAGAGGACACAAAGATACAGGGAAAAGGCCATATAGAGAGATGTGTGATGTGGGGTGATGTAGCCACAAGCCAAAGACACCAAAGAGAGCAAGGAGCCACCAGAAGCCAGGCAAATTGGGAAGAATTCTTCTCTAGAGGATTCAGAGCATCACTGACACCTTAATTTGGGACTTCTAACCTTCAGAACTATGAGAGAACCAATTCCTGTTGCTTAAAGGATCATTTGTTATGAGGGCTCTAGGGAGCTAACACGAACAGCAATTCTGGCACCACCGTCAGGAGCCCACAGCATCCTCAGTTACTACAAAAACAGCTCAGATATTCCCAGAAGTCTCCCGGGTGATAAAGGTCTCACCTACTCACCCACTAAGGACCATGGTGGTAACAGGGCAGGTGGATTAAAGGATGGAGGGGAGTGAGGTGAACTGAGATCTACATTTCAGCCCTGCCCAGAAGGACTACGTGATGTTGGGCAAGTTGCTTAACTTCTCGATCCTCAGTGTCCTCATGAGTGAAACAGGGCACACGGAGGCGCCTGTATCTC
Source organism: Peromyscus eremicus (assembly GCF_949786415.1). Lineage (NCBI taxonomy): Eukaryota > Metazoa > Chordata > Mammalia > Rodentia > Cricetidae > Peromyscus > Peromyscus eremicus. Next base: position 136,775,412 of record NC_081420.1, read on the forward strand.
ACAGGATCATCAATGCTGATGCAACAAGATGATACACAGAATGTGCTTTGCACAGCATCAGACATACAGCTAGCAACCGAAACAATGATTGGTGTAAGTGCATTTATTAAGCAATAGTGGTATTACCAAATGGGTAACAAATACACAAAGAGCTAACAATGGTGATTTCCACTATTATTATTTAAATCCAGCAAGCTGAATCACTCAGCCATGCAATAATCTGTGCCGTGAGCGGCCTCCACACCCACCACCGCTGGAGTGGCTCTTCCAGGTGAAGGTGATGCTGGAATGTCTATCTTCCTTCATGTTTTCTACATCCTTTTCCTTATCCCATCCTATGGCTCATAGTAGTCTTGTAGGATGCACAGAGTAGTCGCCAGTTTTATAGAGGTGGAAACCATGAGGCAAAACCATTGGGAGGTTTACCCAAGCTGAGGCAGGCAGCTAAGCCATGGTTGGAACCCTGGGCCAATAAAACAATCTTCTCGGCCTGGGAAGGATGGCTCATGTGTAAAAGTGTTTGCTGCACAAGCATGAGGATCCGAATTCAGATCTCAAGCATCCACAGACAAAAGCTAGGCATGGACGCAAGGGGGCACTGGCAACTTCAATGCTGGGGGGCTGGTGTAGAGACAGGGAAAGAGTGGCTGAGACTTACTTGCCAGGTAGCCTAACCAAAAATCAGCAAGCTCTGGGTGAGAGCGGTAGCACACTCTGTAATCCCAGCATTGGGGAGGAGGAAACAGGAGGATCATGAGTTCAAGATCATCCTTGGCTATATGGGGACTTCAGGGACAACCTGGGCTACAGGAGACCCTGTCTCCAACCAACAAACAAAAGAAAATCAAAAATTGAAAACAAGCCCGGGCAGTGGTGGCACACGCCTTTAATCCCAGCACTTGGGAGGCAGAGCCAGGCGGATCTCTGTGAGTTCGAGGCCAGCCTGGGCTACAGAGTTGAGTTCCAGGAAAGGCACAAAGCTACACAGAGAAACCCTGTCTCAAAAAACCAAAAAAAAAAAAAAATGAAAACAAAAACATGTCAATAATGCATTGCACTATGATGTTGGGATGGCTGCAATAATGTAGGTCAGCTCATTAGTACCTGTGGGACCTCATCATAGATTTAGTCTCTTTTTGACCAAACTGCACACACAGCACATAGCTGTGTATGGACCACAAAGCAGCAGATATTCAACACTTCCCTCTTTATGGAAATGAGCAGGGAAGCTATAACTTACCAATTAACTACTAGAGTGCACAGAGCTTCAAAAGCCTGACCAGATCAAGCAGTAGATGAAGATTGCCACTACTGGTCCAAATGAAGAATGATACAACCCCTTGGACATGCTACCCTGAGACGCTCACCCAAGAGAGGGAAGCTAGGTCTACCTAAAGACATCAAGTCCACCTCCTAACAGTGCCACTCTCTATGAGCTTATGGGGGCCAATTACATTCAAACTACCACAGTGTCCAACTTGGTAAGTTTTAGTCTATTCATATCCCTGGTGTATGTTCCTGTTCCTTGTGTGGTCCTCTCCATAGTCCTGTTTCACTGTATGCTCATGTCCCAGGCAGCTACTGATCTGTTTCTGTCATTATAGACAGCATGCATTTTCTAGATTTCATACATAGGCATCTACACAGCATGGCTCTTTTGCTGTCTGACTTTTCTCATGCACATTCTTATTTTGAGGTTTATGCATGGCATTACCTGAATTAGCAGTGTACTTCCCTATTTTATTGATGGACAGTAACTCGTGCATAGCAATGTCTTTAGTCTTTCATCTGTGGGTGGACATTTGGGTTGCTTCCAATTTGAGACTATTAAAATTAGAGTTGCCTGGGGCTGGAGAGATGGTTCAGCAGTTAGGAGTGCATACTGTTCCTTCTGAGGACCTCAGTTTGGTTCCTAACTCCCATGCCAAATGTCTCACAACTACGTAAACTCCAGCTCCAAAGGGATCTGATGTCTCTAGCCTCTGCATAAACATGAAAAGACACACACAAATACACAAATAAATTTAATAAATAATAAATAAAAATTTATTAAAATATTTTTTTGTGTGTGTTTTTGAGATAGGGTTTTTCTGTATAGCCCTGGCTGTCCTGGAACTCACTTTGTAGACCAGGCTGACCTTGAACTCACAGAGATCTGGCCCTTTTGGCCACAGTTGACCCTCTTATTTTAAACAGACTGCAGCTTAGTCTTCTGAACCCTTTGAACTTTAGCGCATCCACTAAAGAATTTCAGGGAAAAAATCCTACTGATATTTCTGGAAGTCTCCAGGTAATGAGTAACTGTTGTGTGAATGGACTGCACCCGGCTTGAAGATGACTGGGAAGGGACTTCAGCAAACTGAAGGCCACTGGGGAACTAACTTTGCAGAAACAAACCCTGTCAACAAGTTCCTGGTTCCTTCATTAAAGCTTCCAGAGAAGGCCACACGTCACGGCAGATCCACTTGTGGCTACAGGTCCATTTCTTACTTCCAGGAGAAAAGTACCAGAGACAGGCAAAAGGCAGAGTACCAGAGACCTTCCTGCCTCTGACTTGAACCGCACTACAGTAAATCATGGAAAAAAGACCTCCCCAAACTTCAACGCCACCGTCCAACTGCGGAGTTCTGGTTTTGACAGCTGTCAAATTTGCTCCAGGTTTACTCCAGCTAGAGAATTTTGAAAACTTTTGATGGTTTAAAAGAGAACACCACCTATGGAGCTCTTGGTTAAAAACTCCACCACTGTCGCATCCATAATTCGCCTGGGATAAGCCTTTCTCTGGAACTTTTCCTTCTTGACTCTAGCTGCCTCATTTTCTAGTTCCTTACGGCAGAAGGTTCTTTCCTCCCTCCTTTCCCTTTTTTATAGGGGCATCTTAGCCCCACACTGCAACTTGTTGGGGCTCCGTTATCTCCCTAACTACAAACCATTAAAAGAACCAAAAGGTCTTCGCCACACATTATCCCAGGATACTAAAGACGCACTTGGCTTGAACTCATAATTATTTTAAAATCAGACACAGTTTCTCTTTCTCTTTCTTTTCTAGCAACGAGAGACTTTGCAAATGTTACAAAAACTGCAGCTCGCATGTGTGAGACTGCAGGCAGTGAACACAGACTAGGATCCTCACCATGCTTTCTGCACCTGGAGTTTCTGGTTGGAAGGATGAACAGAATTATTACAAGGTCTTTGCAAGGATTTGCATGAAATCGGCTTAACATGGCGCCAAAGACAGAGAAGGTGCTGAGCAAACCCGAGCTGTTGTTGTGACTACCAATTTAAGAGCAACCCAGCGATCAGGCATCGGAGTAGTCAAGCGGCATCGCTCCACCTTCCTCGCGGGAGGCGCAAGGAAGGGGCAGGACCACCCGAAGCCCCGCCCCTATAAGCGGCGTTCAGTTGTCTGGGCAACGCGCCGCAGGGTCGCAGCTGGAGTGACGCGGGGCGTCTTACTGAAGGCTCACTGAGCACGCAAGGTTGAGAGATGGCTGAGGAGGAGTCAGAGAGCACGGCCACAGACTCCCAGACGGAGGAGAGTGGCGAGCTTCCTGTCATCCAACTGTGCGGGCTGGTGGAGGAGCTCAGGTACTGGCACCGTGGGCCTCTTCGGCCTCAGCTGCAGCCTGCAGACGATCCAGGCCTACGCCGAGCCCCGCGGGGACACAGCCCACTACGGTGGAGAAGGAGCTTCTTTGCCTGGTTACGCTTGCCTCTTGCCTGCTCCTGAGCTGACAAGCCACTGATGGAGCCAGGACAAGGTAGAGCGACAAGGGAGTCAGGTGGCTTGCAAAGACCGGAGAGGATTTGGTGAAGCTAGAGCTTGGTGTCTCCCTGGTGTCGGGAGCCACTCTCCCGAGCCACTCTACATGGTGGCCTTCTAAGCCCTTTCCCAAAGTTAGTATGATAAAATGAAGATGGCCGCTGGGTGGAAACGAAGCTGTTGAAATGGTCTAGTTGAGGCTTCACGGGCCGAATGAGGGTCTAAGCATGGAGACGGTGAGGAAGGATTGGCCCAGTGCTCTGTATTTCCCACAGCCTGTGTTCTACCTACCACAGCGAGTTAACTGCATGCAAAGATTCCATGATGTCGTTGAGGTTCCGTGTACGATGTGTTGATATTAGACGGTATCCTGTTTCTGGCAGCCCGAATAGGTGTTGCTCCTATCCATCTATAAATAGTTTACACCAGAATCGAGAGATTATTACTAATAGCTGCCATTTTGAGTGTCTGTCCTTTGCCACAGCCTTATATGTGATACAGCCATCCTAGGAGGTACACACTTTCTGAAGTTTCCTTCCCTAAGGTCTTGAAGCAGAGATTCAGACTCAGGAACCTGTGGAAGGCCCGGCTGAGGCTAGGATAGGTGCTGAAGAGGCAAGATGTCTTGATTTTCCTCTCTTTTCCGCTAGCCTTCTGTACTGATCTCAAATTCAGGAGTCAGTTTAACAGTACACCCAGGCCTCAAGGCCACGGTCTCTTCTGCATGTGTATGTACATACAGATAGAGTAGGAAGGTTTTAGGACTGGGGATGTCGCTCAGTGGGAGAGCCCTATTGGTTCAGTCCCAGTACTACACACACACACACACACACACACACACACACACACACACACAGCTTAAAGTTGGGCGTGGTGGCTCACACCTTTAGTCCCAGCACCAGTGAGGCCAGTGGATTTCTGTGAATTCAAGGTCAGGCTGGTCTACTTGCACAAGTTTCAGGCTAGGCAGGGCTACACAGTGATGCCCTGTACCTTAGCTTCTTTTCCATTGCTGTGACCAAACACTATGACCAAGGCAACTAATAAAAGAAAGCATTTAATTTAGGGACTCATGGCTCCAGAGGGTTAGAGTTCATGATCATCATAGTGGAGAGCATGGAAGCAGGCGACAGGCATGGCGCTGGAGCAGGAGCTAAGAGCTTCCGTTTGATCCACAAACTCAGGGTAGAGGGAATGCAGTCATTGGGAATGGCATGGGCTTTGGAAACATCAAAGCTCACCTCAAATGACACACCTCCTCCTACAGGACCACAGTTCCCAATCCTTCCCAAACAGTTCCACCAGCTGGAGACCAGTCATTCAAATACCCGAGCCCAAGGGGGTCATTCTCGTTCAAACTACTATACCCTGTCTCCAAACAAACACAAAAGGCACGTTTTATATATGAGAAGTAGTTGTAAAAGCCATAACGTTGGCATAAAAAGATAAGCTAGATATGTTATCTCTTGTTTAAAAACCACAGTTCAAAGACCTCTTCCATTTATGATAAATGTCTAATGGGATTTCTAGTCTGTTGGGTGCTGCCAGTAAAAGAGCAGAGAAACAGAAGCCACCATCTGAAGACACTGGTGGGTATAGATAGCTTCAAGAAAGCAGTCATCGCTTTTACACATGAGTTAGATGGTATCTGAAGATGGGGCCAGCAACAACAGCCATCAATAGGACACCAGCACTCTGAATTTTGGGGCTTGTTAGACACAGTAACCAAGAGATCCAATACTCTAGGAGTACTCCACGGCCAGAAGCTGACCTCGTGTCATGGCACTGCTTGATACTGCCCTTAAGGGAAGATGGAGTCATTATACCCATTATAGGTCCAGAAAGGAAGGCGCCAAGAAGCTGCTTGTCTTACAGAAGGCCATGTGTGGCCGATAATGGACTAATTACTGATTAGCTGGGGTGCTATTCATAGAATTGACTTAGGTACTCTGTATCTTGCAGCTATGGAAACTCCGCTCTCAGAACAGAAACAGAGATGTTTGAGAAATATTACTTTAGACTGGAACCTAGGGATTACCGAACGCCACGGTTATCAGAATTGAAAATATCAGCAGCAGAATTCTCACAGGTACATAATGAAAGGTGGAAATTATTTCATCCTGTTCGCCTCCATAAATGCAGATCGTCTTGGTGTATCAGCCTTCGGTGTGCCTTCTCGGGCCGAGTGGCCATAGGGCTTTCTCCCTGTTCTACTTTCTCATTATTCCTTCCCTTATAGTTCCTTTCAAGGGAGGGAGTCTCATTCACCTTGTAGTTGACTCTTCCAGAATACCTTAGTTTATGCGGAAGAATTCCTTGAAGGCTGGTATGGAAGCACAAACCTGTAATCCCAGCGCTTGAGAGGCCGAGGAAGGAAGGCCACAGAGTTTTAGGTCAGCCTAGGCTACACAGTAAGACCATGTCTCAAAACAAACAAAGCCCAAGGGCTAGGAACCTAGCACGGGGATAGAGTGCTTGCCTAATAGACACAGGGCCCTGAGTTCAAACCCTTTCACTGAAACAAGAAGTTTCCTTAAATGGAGAACTCAGTTTACAAGGTCTATCCAAACCAGGCATGGTTGCCTTTAATCCTGGAACACAGGAAGCAGAGTCAAGCAAAGCTCCATGAGTTTTATGTCACCAGCCTGGTCTACATAGTGAGTTCCAGATGAGCCAGGGATACACAGAGAGACTCTGTCTCAGAACAGTCACAAACAAGGTCTGTCCAGCCACATAAATGAGTGAAGTGCCCGTCTGCCGGATTTATCTCAAAGGGCCAGTCTATGTAGGTTTATTCTTTGAGGATGAAACAAACTTTCTTTGAAACTCACACCTTACCTGAACCACCTTCTATGATCATTGCCTTTGAGGGCCTAGAAAATTCATGATTTTCGTCTCTTTTGCTAAACCCAGTGCTTCAGATACATTGCTCTTCTGTGTTTGTATAGAAGCACTGAGCTCTAGGTCTTCCCTGGCCGATAGCTGAGGTGTTTCTAAAATGCTTTCCCTGGGGAGATGTGAGTGATAACTATCCCTTCCTCCTAAGGTCCCAACACAAACCAAAGAACAAATCCACAACGGTTCACCCTGGGGAACCAGTGAATTTATTGGACTTATTTACAGAGCGCTCGCTGGTGACCCCAAAGCAGCCGTACTGCCAAGTCTTCATCCAATATGCATGATGGCTCCCCGTAGCTTCACAGGGAAGCTTCTCCTATGTCCTTCTCCCCAGTCCTCCACAGTCTACACACTCTTGCCCCTTCTAGAGACCTCATGCAGTCAAGGCAGAATTGCCTGGGAGGAGTGGCCAGAAACTCGGGTGAGGGTCCAGAGACCCTCTCTGTTCCTTCTATGAGGGAATGTCAACAGTCCACAGGCATGATTGTGATGAACTCTCCAAAGCACATGCAGCTGTTCTCTTGGAGACAGTAACAGTGTGGCTCAGAGGACAGTACATTACAATACTGGCCCACACATTTCTACCCGCCGGGATGCTCTGAAATATTTAACTCATTGTCAAACATAAGCCTTGTGATATTTAGTACAAGGCCTTAGGGTGACTTGGGAAATGTCATTTCAGCCCTAATGTCCAACATCCTTTTACCATGTCTCTGGCTCTATCCAGGGCACCTTCTTGTAGGTCCCAGAGCTCATTTTGATAACTACCTAGGGCTGCTTTATCATCAATTCCTCTCTGACCCTGACTTGGTTTTGCTTGGGTTACAGTTTCGAAGTAGGCGTAAATCCAAGGCTCGCTTAGGTGACCGTGCAGGCCTCACTGTAGACCAGAAGCTTGAGCTTGTACAAAAGGAGCTGGAAGACACGAGAGAGGAAATTCGGCACATGCGCGCTAATGCAGAACGGGACCTGCAGTACCATGAGGTACCCCCTTCTCCCTGGGCTGCACCTCTCCACCTGTGGGGTGTCCACATCTTGCTGATCCTTGAGAAGAAGCCCAAGGAGAATGAGACAAATGAAGGATTTACCTCTATAGAACTTACCAGTAGCTCCCCCCCCTCTCTCTCTCTGTGTGTGTGTGTGTGTGTGTGTGTGTGTGTGTGTAACAATCTTTAAACTTGTTTCAATATAAAGTATCAAAAATACTCCAGCATAGAGAACTATCATCACCAACAACACCAAGCTATGACACCCATTGGCATAAAACCGCTCTCGTTCCCCATTCCTCACTGGGATGCTAGGAAGTGAACTCTAGGCATATTGTCTACTGCAACCATTTTGTCATCTGTCTCTAAAATGTGGTTCTTTTTAAAGCATAGCCATGGGCTAGAGAGATGGCTCAGCGGTTAAGAGCACTTGTTTCTTTTGCAGAGGACCAGGATCCAATTCCCAGCACCACGTGGTAGCTCATACTGTCTATAACTCCAGCCCCTAGAGATCTGATGCCCTCTTCTGACCTTTGAAGGTACCAGGCACATATGTGGTCTACATACCTACATGCAGGCAAAGCACTCATATACATGAAAACAATAAAATAAATTAATCTTCAAAAAAATCCATAACCACAGTGACTATGCAGGCCCTCAAATTTTTGCAATATTTCTTTAGTAACACAAGGAGTTTAAGGTTTCAGTGAGTGAATTAGGTGCAGATGCCCACGGCAGCCTTCATATAGCACATGCATAGTCATGGACATGATTTCTGAACTCCAACACAGCCTCTCCCATTAAGTCCAATAAAATCAGCCCCCCAGTGAATAAATAATCCTATTTATTTGGTTTCCCATGGGATAAAGCTATTAGCTTGCCTCTGACAGCCAAGCGGATTAAAAATAAATACTCTTTAGCACAGGACTTGGTATGCCCTTGAAGAAGGATGTCCTTTGTTTTAGGAATGGCCAAGGAGGAGCATCACAGGTGAGGTGAAAGTCACAAGGGGGTGATGTAGGTACGAGCTTGGCAAACGCATATTAAGGAGTCCGGTTTGGGAGTCAGGTCGAGTAGGGTAATGAGGCCTGAGAACTAGGCAGAGGGTTTATCCAACCCTCCATGTCTTAGAAAGCTGGATCCCACTGAAGAAAGTGAGCAGGAAAAGAACATGGTAAAAGCAGCGTGTAAGGGGTCTGGTACTCCCACATGGGAAGACTAGAGTCTGGGGAGACCCACTGAAGACGCTATTTCCTGTTAGCAAACCAGGAAAGGCTCGACTAGAATGACTTACTGTGTGGCCAGATGTCTTCTCACGCTGTCCTCTAAAGGTAGGGGTGTGTGTGTGTGTGTGTGTGTGTGTGTGTGTGTGTGTGTGTGTGTTTCAATGTTCAATGCAGCCCATATTTGTTAGAGAATATTTTATTTTTTAAATATTCATTTATTCTTATTTTGTAGGTGTGAATGTTTGCCTGCGTGTATGTCTGTGCATTCCATGCATGTCTGGTGCCCACAGAGGCCAGAAGAGGGTGTCAGGACTCCCGGAGCTGGGGTTACAGCGAGTTGTAAGCCAACATGTGGGTGCTGGGGACATGACAAGCATTCTCCACAGGAGCAGCCAGCTCCTAACTACTCTACCATCTCTCCAGCCCTTTATAGAACATTTTAAAAATACAGGGAAGCTAAAGGAACATTCGAAAACATGGTGCTGCCATCTTAGCAGAAGTAATTACTACTCACACTTGGATTGGCCTCCTAGAGTTCAGATAAATTTCTCTATACATATGAATTTCCTTTTAAGAAAATATAAAAAATTTCATATCAAATTCTCTCATGAAGTATACCTTTTGCTTAACACTGTCTTTCTATGTCATTATACAGTTCTTCCTTATCTGCAGAGGACATGCTCAAGTTGTCCTGTGGATTTCCAAAACCTTGGATAATGACAAACCCTATACTCTGTTTTCCTCTACATACATGTAAAAAAGTTTAACTTAAACATTGGACATAGCACAAGGTTAACAGTAACTAATATAGAATAGAACAATTTTAACAATAAACCTTAATAAATTGCCAGCATCATTTATTTTGCATTTTGGGGTCTTTATTAGGTAAAACAAGGGTTGCTTGAACCCAAACACTGAAATCTGCCAGCTGCCCACGGTCAATGGATAACCCAAGTGACTACTAGTTGACTAATGGGAGGGTAGCATATATAACAGGATTCACTGGATAAAAGATGACTTTGTGTCCCAGGTGAGACAGAATGGAAATTTTATCATGCTATTTAGGATGATGCACAAATTAAAACCTGAATTGGTTATTTCTTGCGTTTTCTGTTTAATATCTTCAAATAGCTATTCTGTGGACACTGAAAATGCAGATAAAGAAGGGCTTCTGTGCACATATATTCATTTGTAGTATCTTTTCTTCAAGTTACACACACACATATAAGAATACTTTATCACCTCACTGACTAATTCATCATCTCTCTAGATTTAACTGTGACTCATGCTTTGTGTTGGCTTAGCTGGAGTCTTGGTGGTACTGTGTTATTTTGAGACAGGGTCTCACTTTGTAGCCCAGGCTAGCCTCAAACTCTTGACAGCCCTCTTGCCTCATCCCCTCAAGTGCTTGGATCACAGACGTGTACCACCACACCCAGATTTTCCGTATCTTTTATATGGCTTGACCTTTAATGGATAAGTAATACTGCCAATATGGGGATAGCGACAGAGACCATTGGTCTTGTTTTTTGTTGGCTTGCCAGATTCTGTGGATGCATTAACTTCCAAGGCATGTTATAAAATAGTAGTTGTCATATAATGGGCTTTATACTTAAAGATATCTTTCTAAGCCCCAGAAGAAGCATCTGCACTGAGACAGAGGCAGTGGAGACTTAGGTATCCTTGGGGTGTGCTCTTGGGATTTTTTGGAAACCCTTCTCTCTTGGCCAACCCTCCCAGGCTATCATTGAGGAAGTTGATATTCGATGGACTGAAGTTCAGAGAGCAGTGCACGACTTTGAAAAAGATATTATGAAAACCATATCCAAGAAGAAAGGGAGCATTCTGGCCACTCAAAAAGTGATGAAGTACATCGAGGATATGAACCGCCGGAGGGTGAGTTACTGGCAGAGCTTGGAATTAAAGAATCGATTTTTGGTTTGGTTTGGTTTTTCAAGAGAAGGTTTCTCTGTTTACCAGTCCTGGCTGTCTTGGAACTCACTCTGTAGACCAGGCTAGCCTTGAACTCATAGAGATCTACCTGCCTATGCCTCCCAAGTGCTAGGATTAAAGATTGTGTATGCCTTTAATCCCAGTACTCAGGATCTACACAGCGAGTTCCAAGACAACCAGGGCTATGTGGAGAGACCCTACCTCAAAAAAATAAATAAAATAAAGTAAAATAAAAGATTCAGTTCTTAGGTCAATGACACAGAAATGACCCACGTGCTGCAGCCTCTGCTGGGGTGACCACTGCCGTCGTTACCTGGCTTCCCTGACAAGGCAGCAATGTCCAGGGGTCAATACACCACTCTAGAGACTGTTTCAGGGAACAGGCTGCGTAATCCCACGTGAACAGCCACATATAGTGGAAGCCTATTGACTGTGGTTGGTTAGCACATTACCTCGGCTTGGATAGTGAGCGCTCTAACCACCAGGGTTTCTATGCCAACTAAGACTCATCTACAGGCCAGCTACCGGCTACTTCAGAATTCAGTGTTCTGACTTCAGGAGCATACTATGCCATGCTTCTTGTTTAGAAGAGCAGTGTGCCAGGTAGGCTGGCTGGCAGGTTCTGCCTGCATTTTCTCCTGCACTCCACCATAATACTCCCCACACATATATAAAATATGTTTTTAATCTCTGAGTGTATGTTGCTGTGGGATGGTCTGTATGTCAAGTGTGTTGCTGATTGGTCAGTAAATAAATCACTGATTGGCCATTGGCTAGGCAGGAAGTATAGGCGGGACAAGGAGAAGAATTCTGGGAAGTGGAAGGCTGAGAGAGAGACACTGCCAGCCGCCACCATGACAAGCCACATGTGAAGATCCCGGTAAGCCACAAGCCATGTGGCAAGGGATAGATTTATAGAAATGGATTAATTTAAGCTGTAATAACAGTTAGCAAGAAGCCTGCCACGGCCATACAGTTTGTAACCAATATAAGTCTCTGTGTTTACTTGGTCCGGTTTGAGCGGCTGTGGGACTGGCGGGTGAGAGAGATTTGTCCTGAGGTGGGCCAGGCAGGAAAACTCTAGCTACAGTATGTGTATATCTAAATTTTTAAAAATAATATGTATGGTTTTCTTTTTTGTTTGTTTGTTTGTTTGTTTTGCCTAGGTATATTTATGTGTACCACGTGCATGGCCTGGTGCTTGTGTAAGCAAAAAGAGAGCATCAGAGCTCCTGAAACTGGAATTATGAATGGTTGTGAGTCTCCATATGGGTGCTGGGAACCAAACCCAGGTCTTCCAGAGGAGCAGCCGGTACTCTTAACGCAGAGCCATCGCTCCAGCCCCCACCCCCAAAGTGTGCATTTTACATGTATGTTTTTGTTTTTGTTTTTGTTTTTTTCCCCCGGAGCTGAGGACCGAACCCAGGGCCTTGTGCTTGCTAGGCAAGCGCTCTACCGCTGAGCTAAATCCTCAACCCCTACATATGTGTTTATTAAAGCAAAAGCATAAAGGAAACACCAGCCAAGCAGGCAGGACGAGTATCTGTAGTCTGTCATAGTGTTTCCTCTGGTTGGTCATGTTTCCAGATGTGTGTGTTTCCTTGAGAAAGGTGTGAACTAGTCAGGTTACTGCACAGGCTGAGACAGGTTGCTCATAGGCGCTTTTCATCTCCTTCCTATAAGGAGATGGATTCAGACTGACAGGAGAAAGGAAGGGGAATGGGGTGGGGAGAGTGTGCTTTCAATTGCAGAGATTTTGTAGCATGTTAAACTTGGGACCCTGGGGTCAGTTGAGCAGGGTTCTTAATCCTAACACGCTATGAATGGTAAACATTTGCAGCCTACCATATGAACAAAAGACCCAAGAGTCCCAAGAGTGTATTATCAGTAAAGTCCGCTGCAGTAGCACCACACCCAAATACTACAAAAAATGGAGAAGCACTGGAACCCTGGCATAGAGCCAACCCAGTTTCCTCTGTCTCTTGGCTTCTGGTGAAAGGGCCTCTCGGCACCTGTTTGGGCAGAGTTAAGAGAGCTGAAAAGAAGTGACCAAATGCTAGAGCTCGAGGTCTGGTTTGTAGGCCCAGATTAGTTATTCAGAGCAACAGGGGTAAAGATGAGTAATTGATTAAAATATGCTTTTTTTTAGGATAATATGAAGGATAAATTATGTTTGAAAAATGTTTCTCTCAAAGTTCAGAAGAAAAAGATGCTTTTACAATTGAGACAGGTAGGTGAGTTTTTTCTTTCTTTTTTAAAAGGTAGCCCGAGTGCTATCCCCACCTATCAGCCCGCCCACCCCTGAGAAATACTCCTGTCCTAGTCACTGGGATCTTTGAACAGGTTGTTTTACACAGTAGTAGAACTTTCCAGTTGTTAGTGATGTAGAGGTCTTAAGAAGGGGAGATGTTCTAGCTTCATTTCTGCTGCTATGATAAAATATACTGAGAAAAAGAAACTTAGGATAGAAAGGATATTTTTCAGTTTGTAGTTCGAGGTTACGGTCCATCACTGTGGAGAAGTGTCAGGGATGTCCAACAGCTCATCACATCATATCCACAGCCAAGAGCAGAGAAAGATGAATACATACATGCTTGCTTGCTTGCTTGTTTCTTTATGCTCAGCTCGATTGCTGCACTCTAAATACAGTTCAGGACCCCCTGCCTAGGGGATGATACTACCTACAGTGGGCTGAACTTTCCCACATCAATTAATCTAGTTAAGACTCCCCCACAGGCCAGCCCAAGGTAGACACACCCTGTTGAGACAGTCTTCCCAAGTGATTTTAGGGTGTGTCAATTGGACAGTTAAAGCTAACCCACACAGTAGATGATCTTGGGTTACCTGGCTGTACCCAATACCACTTTCCTCCTTATGAGAGGAAGGAAAGAGGGTGAGAGGAAATATAATAAGCAGGGGTCGTGAGCCAAGGAATACAGGCAACTTCCAGAAGCTGGAAAGAACAAGGAAGTGTTCTTACTAAGAGCCCCCAGAAGGAATGCAGCACTGATAGCATTGTGATTTTAGCCCCAAACCTACTCAGCCCCCAGAATGGGGAAGTAATACATCTGCCTGCATGGGTTAAGACACTAGGTTTGTAGCACTCTGTGGCAGCAACCAGAAGAAACCAACGTAGCTACTGGGCAGGCAAATTCAAGGCTTTCTGTAGACAGAACTGGCCTAAATTTGAGTCTTAGGACACAAACGTGGCTTTTTGAGGGATGTGGCTGAGTTTTTTGGTATCATTTCACTGTGCAGTGGTAAGTGTTTCAACAGATGACTTCAAGGGCTCCCAGTTAAAGGCAGGAGGGCTGACGGGGCCCAAGGAATCTGGAACATGGCCTGTGGCTTCATCATTTCCCTTCCCAGTGTTTTCATCGTTATACCAAATATGGGCGCTGAAGACATGTGCATCAGAGGTAGCCGTGGACAGTGATGTGGGACTGGACAGGGCAATGTTCATGTCGGGCAACTATTGCTGGGTTGACTCAGGATCCAGAAAGACCTCGGCAGGCTGGAGCAGCCCTAATGTGACTAAGGAGAAACGCAAGACTCCCAGAATATCTGCACAGGCACAGGCTTAGATGCAGAGTCTGTGACAATTAGCAGGGTCCTGGGCTGTCCTAGAAACATGAACCAGACCAGGAGGGACTCCCTGCTCTGCGCTTCCCTGTGCAGTCTCACCGGTGGGAACTCCACTCTTGAAAGAAGCAAGATGTGGCGGTGGTGTGGAGATGGCAAGATGGAGCGTGGCTGTCTGTGCTTAGGGCTGCCGTGGAAAGGTGGAGCCAGTGAGACCCAGAAGAAGGAACACTGCCCAGGGGCTGCCTGCAGATGAGGAGCTCCCTGGTCTCCAGGGCTTCACTGCAGGCTCAGGCACCATGACGAGGGACTTGAAGTAAGCGTCTGTGGATGACCTTTAACCTATACGCCGTTGCTGCACAGAGATGACAGACGTGTGAGCCCTATCCCTAAGCACACAGGCTAATGGAGCGTAGTGTCCTGAGAGGAGGGCAAACACAATTCTGTTTAAAGGGTTGCCCTGGGTGCAGAAAACAGGCTATGTGGTGTTGCTGGGTGAGCGGTATCTGGATTTAAGGAAATTGTGGCACTTGGCAGGGAGCAGCAACCCTGGGGCTTAATGCAGCTCAGGAGACTACAGAGGTGGGAACTATAGCAACAACCAACAGGAGGGCATGGGCCTGGCCAGGAAGTGGGGGCACAGGTTAGAGAGGGACCCCATATACACGCCTACAAAAATGGTGACTCAAACAAGGGGAAATTATGGGCAGCCTTTTGTGGGTTTCCAGGTTTAAAAGTTGAATTTATTTATTTGCTTTTGAGACAAAGTCTTGCCACATAGCCTACTGTGGTTGCTTCAATCCTGAAGTCCTCCCGCCTCAGCCTCCCAAATGCTGGGATTACAGGGCTATGCCACCAAGGCCAAATTACAAGCGACTTTGAAGTGGCCTGCTTTTCAGGCTGCCTTCATAGCTGTGTCCAGGGACCATTTCCCCGAGTGCAGTCTCCCCGTCCCGGCCCTAGAGCTTCTGTGTGCGGTGTCCTTCCCTTTCACACTGCTGTGTCGACGCCGTCTCTGGCTTCTCTGTGATGTGTAGGTCCCTTGAGTCTGGAGGCCTTGTGTTAACTTGAATAGCCAGCCCCAGTGCCGACCGCCCTGCTAACGCCAGGAGGTTTTTAATGGATGGTGGCAGACCTCCGAAATCTCGCCAGATTGCGGGACAGGAGCTTAAGCTAACGGTCACACCTGACCTTGCCTCTGCTCTTCTTTGTGAATCACAGAAGGAGGAGGTGGGCGAGGCCCTGCATGATGTTGACTTTCAGCAGTTGAAAATCGAGAACGCTCAGTTTTTAGAGACGATTGAAGCAAGGAATCAAGAACTGATCCAGCTGAAGCTGGCCTCTGGGAATACCCTGCAGGTCCTCAACACCTACAAAGTAAGGCCCACCCCAGGGCCAGGCGCCCTGCCAGGCTTCCTGCATCCACCTGCCCCACCTCAGGGAGGGCCCTGTGCGCGTAAACAGTTCACCCAGGTTGTAGGTGTGTCCTGTTGTCCCCGACTTCTCTTGACTTGGCAAAGCCTGGTCTCATAAAATCCCCAGAATGCTCTCACAGTCCTAGCTCCCACCTGGGAGCCTTTTCCTTTGGAAAACATGTCTGTGCTCCAGTCTCACCATGACTGGTTGAATTAGGAGGTGAGGGCCATAGATCTGGCTTTGTTTTGAATTCCCTGGGCGATTTTTATGTACAGTGTTTGAAAGTGAACCACATTAGGGCCCCGTTTAATTGAGGGATGCATTCAGCGCTCCACTTAAAACAGTCACAGCCATAAATCAGAAAACTACTAAATGATTTATCATCTGAATGCAACACTTTGGGGAGAGAGAAGAGGCACTATTAATAATTAAGCAGGGACTATGGGTATGAATAGGGCCTATCCCCAGCAGACCAAGCCATCTGGTCACCCTGTGAGTGATAACGTATCATAGTGGCCAACGAGATGAGTGAGTATGTCTCATCCCCCATCCTGCAAGC
Organism: Peromyscus eremicus; assembly: GCF_949786415.1. Lineage (NCBI taxonomy): Eukaryota > Metazoa > Chordata > Mammalia > Rodentia > Cricetidae > Peromyscus > Peromyscus eremicus. Next base: position 136,791,795 of record NC_081420.1, read on the forward strand.
TAAGAATGGCTTTCACATGTAATTGAATGATGGAGAACATTGCCAAACCAACTCAGAAGAACTGAGCTGTCTTCTATAAAGTATATATATATGATGTAGTAGATAGATATCATCATATATATTTATATAAATAATACATATATATATCATCCTTTTATTTTCTGTGTGCATGTGTGTGCTTGTGGGCAAGTATGCCATGGCATACATGTGGAGATCAGAGGACAAGTTACAAGAGCCAGCTCTCGCCTACTGTGTGGGTTGCAGGGATCAAACCCAGGTTGTCAGGCATGGTGGCAAACAGGTCTGCCTGCAGCTCCACCTCCCCAGCCCTATTCTAAGGTATTACTCCAGTTATTATGCTTTTACTTTCACTTATAGGACTCTGGAGACTTTCTCTTGTTAGCAGGAGTAACTTGATAGCATGTAAAATTTTGCCTCTGGTCCTGCAAAGCTGAAAATATTTACTATTTGGTCCTTCACAGAATGAGTTTGCTGGCTCTTGGCCTTGTTCCTAGGACAATGGTGGCTGTAGCGTAGGTAACTTACATGTGAGCTTCATTTGGCCCACAAAAATGTGATTAACAATGTGAATTTATAGCCAGGCGTGGCACTATGTGTCCATTAATTCCTGCACTTGGGAATAGGGGTGGGAAGGGCAATTTGGGCAACATTGGGAGACTTTGCCTGCAAACAAACAAAACCTCCCAAAAATCCTCCACAAAAAAGCAAAGCAAAGTGAATTTGAATGTGTTAGATCAGACTTATGTTTGCTCAACATTTTTTTTTTTTCGAGACAGGGTTTCTCTGTGTAGTTTTGCGCCTTTCCTGGAACTCACTTTGTAGACCAGGCTGGCCTCGAACTCACAGAGATCCGCCTGCCTCTGCCTCCCAAGTGCTGGAATTAAAGGCATGCGCCACTACCGCCCGGCTTCAACATTTTTCTTTACAAAACCAAAACCAAAACCAAAACCAAAACCAAAACAAACAAAAAACAAAAACAAAACTAAAACAAAGATACTGAGATTTTGTTAAGAGTCAAATCATATAAATAAGAGCCCGCAGGAGCTGCTAGCCCGGTGTGTGTCCCTCTGAACCGTCTTCATCCCGCACAGAGCATGAAGAGCTATGGAGGCAGCATTCTGAACCACACGTGTGATTGTCCACATTTAGCTTATGCCATCTGAACAATTACTTCAAGATGAGACCGGTCAGGTGACTTCCGGTCCTCGATGCCTGGCTAGCTGCTCACACTGGGCCTTGACCTTATCTCACGGAGGCAGTTCGGTGGCCCGGGGCCTGCCTTGACTTGTGGGATTTGGGCAGTGGAGCTGCGGTTTCACAGGTGAAGCTGCCAGGTTGCAGAACCTGGGCTCCATGGGCTGGGTCTGAAGTCACAGTATAGACCACTGGCAAATGGGAGCCGCGGCACGGTGGGCCAGGCGGGATACCGCCTGTTAGCCTGTTGCATGAGAAGGTGAGCAAAGGTGGAGCTGAAAAGATGCTCCATGGGAGCCCGAGGGTGGGCCCAAGTCAGGAACTGAGGGGGAAGCTATCTTGCTGCCTTCTCCCAGATCCCAGTTTCTCAGCTCTTGTAGGGGACGTGGAGGCAGAACAGTAGCGGTTCGGGGAGTCTGATGCCACTGGGATTGGATGGTGGCTCCGCTAGGGGAGTGGCGATGTTTCCTCTGGTATAGGTGCTTCAGCTGCCAGAGGCAAGGTCCACGTCTCTGGATGGAGTTTTGCGTGAGACCGTGCAGTGAGCCCAGCAGCAGAAAACAAGGCTTGCCCAGAGCAGGTGCTCAGCGAATAGCAGCTAACCGGCGCAGTTTGGCTGTGGTTTTGGTGGTCATGGGCGGGTGAAAGCAGGAGCCATTTGGCACACATATCAAACAACCAAGTATGAGACCTTGTTGAAAACATTCAGATTAACTCCCTCTGTTGGCAAAAGTAACAATGCCCATGCATACCGGGTACAGGGCCAAATGCTCAGGGCACAGCTCTGAGACCATACAGGCAGGCACACTGTCTTCTCTCCTGTGACTTTCCGAAGAGAGCCTGAGTGTGGATGGTGCTGGTGTTTTCTCTGACTCCACGCCCTCAGGCCTGCCTGGTGGGTCCCGCAGGGAGGGCATAAGCTCATGACTACAGCTGCCATGAATCGCCCCTGACAGACTTAAGTGACTTGGTGCCCTGAGGAGGATAGAAGTCTAAGAAGTCCCCAGCCCCACTCACAGGAGCACACCCCATGTAATGCAAATCCAGACTGGGAATGCGATGGCTCGGGGCATGGAGTCATTTCTGTGATGCAACTCTGTGGCCAGGTAGACATTAGGATGAGGAGGTGTCCAAGAGGCCTGATTCATCTCGTGAGCCCATCGAAAGCAGATTTTCTTTGCAAAAAGAAGTCATAGATAGGAAGCATAAGTGAAATTTTGGGGCCAAAAGTCCATTACCGCTTTGAAGATAGAGGAGGGTTCATGGAAGGAGTCTTAGGTGGCCTCTAGGAACTGAGTGAACTGCTGACAGCCAGGAAGAAAACCCCTTAGTGCCATGCCTTCAAGGAAATAACCAGCAACCACTGGGCTTAAGAGAGGTCCTTGAGGGCTGGAGAGATGGCTCAGCGGTTAAGAGCACCGACTGTTCTCCCAGAGGTCCTGAGTTCAATTCCCGGCACCCACATGATGGCTCACAACCATCTGTAATGAGATCTGGTGCCCTCTTCTGTGTACATAATAAATGAATAAATAAATTAATTAATTTTTAAAAAGAGAGATGTCCTTGAGACCCAGACACAAGCTATGGGCCTGGCCAACTCCTAGATTTCAGCCTGGTGGGCCCATGGGCAGAGAAGGCAGCTGCATTGTGCCCAGACCACTGCTCTGGGTAAACAGAGACAAGGAGTGGCTGTCGCTTTAAGCACAGACTCTGAAGTGCTTTGCTAACCTGGAAAGCTGGGTCTGTCTTTTCTGTAGTGACCTCAAGTGGCTGACATTGCCACTGAGTGTCACTCGTGTGGTTTGCATCCCTTTACCCAGCAGAGCACAGCCCATCTGTCCCCCGCTGCTTCTCAAAGTTGAGCAAATGTCTGCCCTGCTCTTCTTCACCCCCACCTGAATGGCTGGCTTGTGGTAAAGCCCTGTCTAAACGCTGACCCCATCTCTGCACCTCATAGCCAACTCTCTTATCCTCACACAGGGCAGGGAATAGGAAGTGAGCAAGGCCTGGAAGAACCAGAGTGAATGGTTCCTGGTTGCCTAAGGTCGGCCAGGCAGGTGGCTCCAGGCTGCTCTGCTTTATCTCAGTTTTGATGCATCCTCCCCCTTCCACTCCGTGATTTCCTCATCCGGCACCTTTGGGACCGCCTTCCCTGACACGTTCCTTGCCCTCTCTTCCTTCTTCACAGAGCCAAGTGTGATTTTATCTTTCTCTGTCCTCATTCCTGTTGCAGGACACCCCACCCTCGACACACCTACTGGGTGCCCATTGGCACAGTCTACCGTGTGCCCATTGGTACAGGTGCAGTCTTGGAATTCTTTCTGCCATGATTTTCGGGCTCCCGACCTCCCTTGTCATTGGTTGTGGGTCATCTTCCTGGAGGCCAGGCCTAGAAAGTTTCACTAACCAGTGCCTGGGGTGGGGTGGGTCAGCTCTCGGGGTGTGCCTACTCCTCAGCCAGGCAGAGCACATTCCAGCATTTTTGGAGACTTCCTGGCAGGGTAGGGCTCAGGTAGAGGGTTCCAGAGATCAATCTAAGCATCAGGGGCCTGGGGGAACTGAAGGGCAGCTAATGTCATGAGCATCCATGAGGCAGTTCCATAGACTTCCCTGACACCAGCAGGCCCAGCTCCTTTAAGCAGGGGTGTGTAGTGGAGCTCAGAAGCTGAGGAATCACACTACATCTGTTCAAATCCTGGCTCCCTTACTTTTAAGTGGGGAGAGGGTTTGAACCTGCCTCCTGTGGGGGTTCCTCTCCGCACCCTCATGAGGTATTCATGGCAGCTGTTGAGTGGCCTGTACCTGTCAGACACGATGCTCTGCTCTCTACCAGGATATCCCCTCACAACCTGGCAAGGTGACCATATCAGTGCAAGAGAAGTTTGGCTGCATGAAGTTTCTCCTAGGAACTAGTGGGGCAAGAGTTGAGTCCTCTTGTCGGACTTTCTGCATCTCCAGCAGACGCCAAGATCCCAAGGTCCTTCCTCTCTCCCCAGGCAGTTCTGAGACACCAGATGTGGACCCTTTGGGAAGGGCAGTCCCCAGTTGATAGGAATCTGTGTAGATGGAATGGATGGCCTCACCGTGGTCTCCCCCCCTCACAGTCCTGAGAGCTCCTCTTAGGATGTGCCGTTCTGGTGTGTTTCAGAACAAGCTTCATCGGGCAATGGATATATACAACAATCTGGACAAGGAGATCTTGCAGAGAAATGAGCTACTTGGGAAAATTGAAAAAGAAACCATACAAGCAGAGGAGGTAGGGAGCACAGCGTGCCATTTCTGAAGTTTGCCCCCTTTTGTCCACAAGGGTCACTGTCCACCAAAACCCCTGATCCTTGGTTGTTAATCTAGAGAAGAAGCCCAGACCACAAAAATCCAAACAGCTGTGAGTCATGAAAGCAGACACTGGATTTAGAGCTCAGTAATGTTACATTTACTGCTGGGTGAGGTTCTAGGGTCTGCGCACAAAGAAAACAGTCCACAGCACATGCCGGAATACAACCTCCAGAGTTCTAAAGGTCTGTGTCTATGACCTTTTCAAAATACATAAGGTGTGCTGGTGTAACTGAGACAAAACACACAGTGTTTTATATAAAGGATAGAGATGAAGCATAGCAGTCCTTGGATGCTCAGCATGAGCAGACTGTAGCAGAGATGGAAGGACTGTGACTTCTAGCCAGTCAGAGCTCACTCCAAGGCCAACAGTCAGTGTGTGGAAGGGTGAGCGGAGTCAGGAGCGCAGCCTGCACATCAACTTTGCGTGCTCTGAGAACATGTAGCTGAATGTCTGTAACTGTATACACTAGGGTGTTATCTAAAGAGGAGCCTTCAAGCAGGGTAGAGGAGTTCCTCCAATGGCCTCCTGGGCAGAAGAACTGGCCTCAGTTCATGTCTGCTGGCTTCTAGTCTCAATGCATTTTAGTGAGACAGGACTGTTTCCACACATGTCAAATAAGGCCAGGCCCTTATGATGGTGACTAGATGGGTCTACCTATAACAATGCTTTGTCAGCTTCTAAGCCATGAGTATTATTAGCGTCATGGTTTTGAGTGGATCTGAAGTGTCTCCGGGAGTATATGTGACCCAAAGCTGATCACAGTAGCCAGAACACCACAGGATTACCATGTCAGACTGTGCTGTCATCCACCTCGTGTGCTTGGAGGAGAACCACCTCCTGCAGAAAGCCCGGCCTCAGGACAGAGTGACAGGTGGCAAAACTGAAGTTCCCAGTTAGGCATTGTGTTTTCGCTTGGATTAGATCACCATGATCTAATCCAAGTCCTCCTTTTGAAGTCCTGGCAGTCTTGATTAGTACATTTCAGTTTTCTCATTAACTTGTTTTTCAGTGCTGGGGATTGAACCCAGGGCTTTACATGTGTTATACAAGGGTTACCCTCCTAGCCTGTCTGAGCTTCTTTTCTGTTGCTGTGATAAAACATCATGACCAAGGCAACTTATAAAAGAAAACATTGAATTTAGGGCTTATGATTTAGAGGGTGAGAGTCCATGATGGTGGAGCAAAGGCCCAGTGGCAGGAACAGCTGAGAGATTACATCTTGATCTGAAAATTGCGGGGGGCGGGGGGGGGGAGAGAGACAGACAGACAGACAGACAGACCCTGGGAATGGTATGAGTCTTGAAACCTCAAAGCCTGCCCCAGTGACACACCTCCTCCAATAAGACCACACCTCCTAATCCTTCCCAAACAGTTTCACCAACTGGAGGCCAGATAGTCTAATACATGTGCCTATGGGGCCATTCTCATTCAAACCATCACATGACCCTTTGTTAACTTTTTTTTTTCTTTTTTTTTTTTTTGAAACAGAGTCTCACTGTGTAGCCCTGGTTGGCCTGGAATTCCTTGTGTAGACCAGCTGGCCTCAAACTCACAGAGATGTGCCTGCCTCTGTGTCCTGAGTTCTAGGATTAAAAGTGTGTTACTACCATGCCTGGCCCCCTTATTAACTTGTTTTTGTTTTTATTTTTTGAGATAGGGTTTTTGTGTGTAGTCCCGTCTGTCCTGGAATTCACTCTGTAGACCAGGCTAGACTCAAACTCAGAGATCTGACTGCCTCTGCCTCCTGGGTGCTGGGATTAAAGGCGTGCGCCGCCACCACCTCCCCGGCCTCTCCCTTCGTTTTTAATAGCACACTGAGTCCACTGACCAATACACTCCTAGGTGTGGGGTCCTCCTAGGTGTGGGGTCGTCCCCTGGAGTGTGGTGAACCTACCAGGAGCTACACTAGTTCTCAGGACCCTAGAAGCCATCAGCTCTTACAGCTCCTCAGTTAGAGCTGAAGGCTCATGAGCCCCTGCCTCCAGGCTGGAAGAATGACTGGCGTGATTTCCTGCAGGGCTTGTGCAGGCAACCACAGGTCCTGTGAGTTGATGGATGCAGTACCCCGATCGTGTCCAGCAGTCATCATTTGGCCCCTCTTCCGTGATGGTCCCCGAGCCTTGGGCGTGGAGGGGATGTAGACGTTCCCTCTGTGGTCCGGCACTCCAACACCTATTTCCTGTACTTTACACTCTGTGCTTTCCTAGGTGGTTCCGAGGATTGAACTCAGGTCGTCGTATTTACCTGGAAAACACTTTTGCCCGCTGGGCCACCGTACTGGCCCCTTCTGTATGTTCTCATCAACACATCACTATCTTTATAATGGCCATCCAAGTTGGTGTGAAGTCGTGTGTCTTATTACGGTTTTTATTTGAAATTCCCTGGTGACTAATGACACAGAGCACCTTTTCCTGCTTGCGGCCACTTGCCTGTTATTTTGGAGAAATGTCCTGTCATGTCCTTTGCTTCATTTTTAGTTGAGTTTTCTTTAAAAATTGAGTTGTAAGAATTCTTTGCATATCCTAGACAGTCTCTTATCACATCTGTTATTGTGTGCTATTTCTTTCATTTTCATTGTTTTTATTTTATGTACATGAGTGTTTTGTCTACATATATGTCTGTGAGCCATGTACCTGCCTGGTGCCCAGAGAAGCTAGACGAGGGAGTGGGCCCCGGAACTAGAGTTACATATGGTTGTGAGCCGCCATGTCGGTGCTGGGAGCCCAGGTCCGCGGGAGAGCAGCCAGTGCTCCTGACCACTGAGCTCCCCCGACCACTGAGCTCTCTCCCCAGCCTTCTTTCAACTCTCTCTCTCTCTCTTTTTTTTTTTTTTTTAACTTTTATGGACTCTTTGTGGATTTCACATCATGCATCGGATCCCACTTATCTCCCCGTCCCCTCTCATCTGCCCTCTGCCCTTGCAACCTCCCCTCAAACAAAACCAAATTTTTTTTTAAAAGAAAAAGTAAAAACCAGCCGGGCGGTGGTGGCGCACGCCTTTAATCCCAGCACTCGGGAGGCAGAGCCAGGCGGATCTCTGTGAGTTCGAGGCCAGCCTGGGCTACCAAGTGAGTCCCAGGAAAGCTACACAGAGAAACCCTGTCTCGAAGAAAAAAAAAAAAAAAAGTAAAAACCAAGCAAAACAAAGAACCAAAATAAAAATAACAAAAGCAAAAAGAAGAATCTCGTCTTGGAAGCTGTAATGTTGCTCTGTGAGTCAATTTACCCTTTTGTCCATTCATCTTTATTTGTAAGTGTTCATTGCTGTGAGTCACTGGTCTGGTTCGAGGCCTCTGGCTTCTGCTGCGCTATCAATGCTGGGCTCTCTCTGTTCTTTCAACTTCTTAATGGTATTGTTTACAGCACAGGACTTCAAATTTTAGGTGAAGTTCAATTCGTTTTTCTTTCATACTGTTTTGTGAGGCTGAAGGCGCTAAGAAGCCCTGCCTAGCCAGGCACGGTAAAGATCTGCCCTCCTCTTCTCAAGTGTTAGAGCCTGATTCTTTTTTTTCTTTCCTTTCTTTCTTTCTTTCTTTCTTTCTTTCTTTCTTTCTTTCTTTCTTTCTTTCTCTCTCTCTCTCTCTCTCTCTCTCTCTCTCTCTTTCTTTCTTTCTTTCTTTCTTTCTTTGGTGTTTTCGAGATAGGGTTTCTCTGTCTTGCATCTTGGTCTGTAGACCAGACCTCGAACTCACAGAGATCCACTTGGCTCTGCCTCCCGAGTGCTGGGATTAAAGGCATGCGCCACCATCACCCAGCTAAAACCTGATTCTTAAGTTTTGAGATAATTTTTTAAATGGTATGAGGAGAGGATTCAAGAGCTGATGGAAAAGAGATAAGGTTTGATCATAAAACTTATGCTGTGAACGTGTTTGACCACTTGTGATATCCTTGCTACTTTCCGTGGATTTGAGTTACCATCTGAAATTACTTCTCTCTCTTGTCGGCTCTCTTTCCACCTATGTGCTTTGTACTGTCACTGTTCAAATATGTTACACTTTCCTTTTATGGAGCATAGGCTGCAAACACAGTTTTATGTGTGTTTCCTATGTGCTTGCGTTAGTCAGTTAAGAGATCTGTGACCAGGATTGATAATGACTCACATATTATCTGTTTTAATGAGGACTTCCAGTCCCTCTGATGTCATTGTTTTGCCTGAGCAATTTCCTTTAGTATTTATTGTAAGGCAGGCATGCTAGGTCTCTCTGGGTTTTTCTTAATGTAGGAATCCTTTTATTACTCCTTCATTTAAAAGATAGCCCCAGCCGGGCGGTGGTGGCACACGCCTTTAATCCCAGCACTCGAGAGGCAGAGACAGGCAGATCTCTGTGAGTTTGAGACCAGCCTGGTCTACTAAGCGAGATCCAGGACAGGCACCAAAACACCACAGAGAAACCCTGTCTCGGAAAAAAAAAAAAATAGCCCCAATGCTAGGCGTAGTGGTGCATGCCTTTAATCCTAGCACTCAGGAGGCAGAGACAGGCAGATCTTATGAGTCAGAGGCCAGCCTGGTCTACATAGACAGTTCCAGGACCGCCAGGACTACATAGAGAGATCCTGTCTCAAAACAAAACAACAAAAAAGAAATAGCCCTTTATTTTATAAATTTCATATTTATGGGAAAATCAAGATATTATCCTTTATATCCCATATTCGCTTTCTCCTATTTTAACATTTAGTATCCATGTTTGTTACACTTACCGAACAATATCGGTTCATTATTATTGACTAAAGCCTGTGTTTTTGTATATACTTCCTTTGTTTTTGCCTGATGCCCTCTGACTGTTGCGGATCCCGTCTAGGATATCCTTATACTCCACGTCCTATCACTCCAGACTTCTCTTGGCCGTCCCTAGTACCAGAAGATGCTGTGTACTCATCTTGGATGAGTCTCATTCCATCTAAGGATCAGCCATTTTTTCAAGGAGTCCCGATCTCTTTTAATTGACAATGGCTTAGAAGCCAAAGCGCCCGGGGCTGGGCTGGGCTGGGCTGAAGGTTCGGGCTGTAAAGCACCTACTGTTCGAACACAAGGACTTGTGTTTGTATCCCCAGCACCCTCATGTGCACAGTGGTGCACATCTGTAACCTCAGTGCTGGTGGGTGATGGGTGGAGACGAGAAGATTCCTGGATGCCCTAGGCTGGCCCACTTACCCCAAAGAGTGAAGCTCAAGGTTCAGTGAGAGAACCTGTCTCGAAAAATGATGGGATGTAATCAAGAAAGACACCCAGTATTGATCTCTGCCTCCACATGCACCTGACTGAAAATGTGGACACACACAGAACTCAGTTTCTTGATGACAGTTTTTTGTCCCCCACACTTAGCATATGTTGTATCCCATTGTCTTGTGGACTCTGTTGTTTCTGATGAGCAATCAGCTGTTGATCTCACCAAGCTTGCGTACAGGATTGACTGTTTTTCTTGCCATCTCAAGCTCTTCCCTTTGCCTATCATTCAGTGTTAAGAGAGTGCTGTATTGGGGTTGGGGGGTCTCTGCGTTTATCCTCATTGGAGCTTGTTAAATTATCTGGATGTTCTATGTTTTTAAAACAAAAATTGGGAGATTCTAATCCATGGAAGCTTTGAGTAGTTTTTCTGTTCCTCTCTCCTTTTTCCCTTCTGTATTATCACCACATGTAACATGCTCAGTGCTGTGCACATTTCTCTGAAACTGTTGTTTTTTTTTGTGTTCACTTCCTTTCTTCATATTGCACAATCTTTACCAATCCATCTTCAAGTTCAGTGCTTGGTTCTTCTAATAGCTCAAGTCTGCTATTGATTCCCCCAAATAATGATTCCATTATTGTATTGCAAAGGACTCCAGGTGCCCCACTCCCTGAAGATTTAGTTTTTTATTATGCGTATGTGTGCATGTCTACCTGTGCCCACGTGCAGTGAGTGCACGTGCCCACAGAGGCTGGAGTTGGCAGACCGCCTTGGAGCTGGAGCTACAGGTGGTTGTGAGCTGCGTGAAGGAGATGCTAGGAGCCAAGTTCGGTCCTCAACGTGGTAGGTATAATGCTCCTAACCACCAAGCCATCGTCTAGCCCCAGACTCCCCATTCAAAAACTGGCATGGTGCCAGGTATGGTGACTCATGCCTTCAGTCCCGGCACTCGGGAGACAGAGGTCGGTGGATCTCAACTCAGGTTGAGGCCAGCCTGATCAACATAGTGAGTTCCAGGACAGTCAGAGCTACACAGTGAGACCCTATCTCAAAAAAAAAAAAAAAAAAAAAAAAGATAATAATGATCTCATCTTTTTATTAATATTCTCTATTTAATGAAATACTCTCATCTATTACTGATTTAAATCTTTTTTTAAGGATTTTTTTTAAGGACTGGTGAGATGGCTTAATGGTTTAGGTCAGTGGCTGCTCTTCCAGAGGTCCTGAGTTCAATTCCCAGTATCCACAAGGCGCCTCACAACTGTCTATGCTGGGATCAGATGTCCTCTTCTGGTGTACATGCAGTCAAAGCACCCATATACTTAAAATACATAAATCAATCCCTTTTTTAAAAAAGACTTTTTAAAGACAGAATCTTGCTATGTAGCCCAGGGTGGTTTCACGCTCTTGATCCTCCGGCGTTAGCCTTCTGAGCGCTGGGACTAGGAGGGCTGCATCACCACACCCAGCTCTCCATGAAGTCTTTCGATATGATTTACTCTGGATAATAGCTGCTTTGCCACTGTGCATTTACTCCGCCATCTGGACTCCTCCAGAGACAGTTCATGTTGCCTGGTTTTCTTTTGTTCTTCTGTGTGGGTCCAAGTTTCCTGTTTCTTTGCCCATCTCACAATTTTCGGAAAACTGTGAATTTCAGGTAATAAAGCAACTCCTGCCACGGTGCTGGCATTGTTTAGTGATTTGGCTGGACCAGGTCGGTAGATTCTGCTTTCCCCATTGCTGTGGTGTTAGTGGGCACAGCATTGTCGTGGCCAGTCTGACAAGCAGGCCTGTTTCTGTTTCAGCTCAGTTCTCCACTTTTCATTGTTCTGCTAAACTTCCTCTGCTGGTATCCCACTCGCCTATCAGCCCATGTTAGTTACTACCCGGTACTGCCTTACATTCTGATTCAATTCCATGCCAGGCCTCTTTCCAGCAAGGCATTGTCAATCTCTGAGGCTTGCTCTAGACACCAAGAGGCTCTTCTTGGTCTGTTTGTCCGGTTCTGTTAGACACCTGGCTGGTCAGCTCTTTTGTTGCCACTTGTATTATTGAGCCTGGCTAGTTTTATATCAACCTGATACAAAGCTGGAGTCATTTTGGAAGAGGAGACCTCAACTGAGAAAATGTCCCCACCATATTGACCTGTGGGTGCCAATAGGCAGTGGTGCATTTTCTTTATGTATTATTGATGCCGAAGGGCCCAACTCCCTGTGGGCAGTGCCACTCCTGGGCTGGTGGTCCTGGGTACTACAAGAAAGCAGGCTGGGGAGCCGGAAAGATGGCTCAGTGGTTAAGAGAAAGCACTGCTCTTGTAGAAGACCCAAGTTTGGTTCCCAGTATCCACATCTAGCTGCTCACAACTGCCTGTAACTTCAGCTGCAAGAGAGGCAATGCCTCTGAGGGTACTATACCCATATGCACAAACCCACACCCATATACATATAAAAATAAGACCTAAAACAAAGACAAAGGAAGAAAGAAAGAAGCAAGGAAGAAGGAAGGAAGGAAGGAAGGAAGGAAGGGAGGGAGGGAGGGAGGGAAGGAGGGAGGGAGGGAAGGAGGGAAGAAGGAAGGAAGGAAGGAAGGAAGCCAGCCAGTCTTTAGAAACAACCCAGTAAGCTGTTTCCGCTTAAGTTCCTGCCTTGAGTTCCTGCCCTGACTTTCCTGGATGACAGATTGGAAGCTGTAAGATGAAATAAGCCCTTTCTCATCCTCATTGCATTTGGTCATGGTGTTTATCACAGCAGTAGAAACTAAACATTTCCTCTAAATGGCTATCCCAAAGATCTCCACTGTTTCCTACAAAGTCCTTCTGCATGGGCTCTTCATACTCCCTCCCAAATAAAGCCAGTCCCTTAGGCAGATGACCAGAGCTCTCAGCAGCTTTTTCTGTAGGCAAAACTCCTGCCGTGGACATAGAAATGAGAGCAGCGGACCACCTTTCATGTAGTGACATCCCTGATGTACAGGTGGAATGTTCTGTTGTTACTGGAGTTCTTGATCTTCAAAGCATGACCCTCACAGCTGTAATACATTTTCTTGCTTCTTAATCCTCCTCCTCCTCCTCCTTAGGGTCTCACTATGTAGCCTAGGCTATTCTTAAATGCTCAATCCTTCTGCCTCAGTCTACTGAGTTTTGGGGCTACAGGTGTAATCTCAGATGCCATGAAAAAATACCCAATATTTTCTTATCATTATCCTGATGAGAAAGGAAGCGCACCCTGGTTCTGGGCACATCCTTAGGCCTAACCACAGCTGCCTGTCTGTGATAATCAGGGTGAATTATCAACTTCTTTTTTGTTTTTCTTTCTTGTTGTTTTTGTTTTTTGTTTTGCTTTTCAAGACAGGGTTTATCTGTGTTAACAGCCCTGGCTGTCCTGGAACACATTTTGTAGACCAGGCTGGCTTCAAAGTCACAGAGGTCTACCTGCCTCTGCCTCCCAAATGCTGGAATTAAAGGTGTGTGCCATCACTGACCGGCTTGGATTACCACCTTCTTGAAACATGTGAATAGTAATTTTTTTATTAGTTTGTATCACAGTGAATCAAAACAGTGCTTCTCAAATTGGAAACTGGAAACCAATCACTTGGAGAGCTTGTTAGAGTTCAGACTGACAAGAGGGGTCTGGGGTTGCCCAGGTCTGCATTTCTAACCAGCTGCCAGTGCCAGACACATAAGGAATCCAAAGGTGATCCTCAGCGAGGAGGTTGATCTATGACACGATAGCTTTTCAGTTGGAAGTACTAAGGGGTAGCTTGCCTCCCCCATTGTAAGGGGTATTATATACTTCATACTGGCCTCAAACGTGTACGTACCCATTGATGAATTCAAATTCCAAATCCTCCTGTGTCCTCCTCCCAAGTGCTAGGATTATATATGTACTTAATGCCACTGAACTACGTGCTTAACATGTTTAAAATAGAAACTTTTGTTATGTGTATTTTACAATACAGGAAGACAGGAAAGTGAATTGAGACTGATAAAATTGAAGTGTATATAAATATATAACCTCATACACAAAAACACCTTAAGAAATCTGAACAAGAGAAAGCATAGTCCTTAGTAAAGGGGAGAAAGGGAACAGAGAGGAAAAGGAGTCGAAAAGTTGAGTCTCTCTGGTGTTTCTGAACTAGATGAAAACATCACAATCTGCTAGAAAAACCCAGACTCTTGGGAGGGCCCCACCCTTTGCGACTGTCACTCTTGATTTTGGAACTGTATTGAAATGTGGGGATGGAGCAGGAGCTCCCAGAATTTCATGGGCTAATGGGTCCTTCCCAACAGGACAGGGCCAAAGCCCATGCTTTGAACAATAAGTTACGGAAGCAGCTGGCGGAATTCCGGGCTCCCCAGGTGATGATGTATGTCAAGGAGAAAATCTTGAATGGGGAGCTGGAGAAGACCATCAGGATGTGGGAGAGGAAGGTGGAGATCGCAGAGGTGAGCCTGTTGTCCCAGGAGGATTGAGTCTCTGACTTAGCCTTGACAACATGGGATCGCCAAGTATCTCAGGCCATCAACATTTTTCTTCAGGATTTCGTTTATCAGGATGAGACTATAGGGATGTTGGACATGTGTCTGTGAGAAATCTCTGCAGTTGTTTCAACTGTTCAGCCAAAATGAATGGTGGATTTTCCCCCTAAGCTCCCACTTTTAATGGTTAAGGACATGTGCTTTAGGGTTTGGGAGAGAGTCTTGTTACACAAGTGTGTTCAGTTGCTTGTTTGCACGGTGAATTCTAGAATCTTGCGAATCCCTCCATACCGTGGGTATTTAGCAACTGCTGCTTCGTACATGGAGAAGACAGTTTTTAAGAAAATTAGAAGCCACACATATGGTGACATACACCTTTAGTACCAGCACTTGGAGGCAGAGGCAGGCAGATCTGTGTTTGAGGCCAGGTCTCTATAGTGAGTTCCAGGCTACTCAAAACTACATAGTGAGGCCCTGTTCCACAGAGAGAGAGAGAGAGAGAGAGAGAGAGAGAGAGACAGAGACAGAGACAGAGACAGAGACAGAGAGACAGACAGAGACAGAGACAGAGACAGAGAGACACAGAGAGAGAGACAGAAAGAGAGAGAGAGAGAGAGAGAGAGAGAGAGAGAGAGAGAGAGAGAGAGAGAGAATAGGTTTTTAATGGCTCTCAGAACCCAGGTCCATGCATTTCCGTAGTTTGTGGGCCTCTATGTTTGTGTCTAAGCCTGTAGCCTTGACACAGGCGGTCCGCACCCAGCTCGTGAGATGCCTGCACACTTCGGGTGCCATTACTGTGATTTGAAACCACCTGAGCTGCTAGGGAACCTGGGGTCTCTCTACATCTAGACCCTGGTTCCATTCCCTCCTGTGGTCACTTGGTGACAGGGAGGCCATGGGGCCCTAACTTAGCGTACATCATACCTGGAACTGCGCAGAGAATCCACCAAGGGCACACACCATCTCACTTCTTTGGACAAAAGCACACTCTTTAAAACAATCTGTTGGGATTTTGTTGTTGCTGCTGTGGCCTTTTCCCCCTTTCTTTTCCTTTTTCTTTCTTTTTTTAGTTTTTTTTTTTTTTTGAGACAGTGTCCCATGTATCCCAGTCTATTCTTCAACTTATTATGTAGCTGAGGATAACCTTGAACTTCTGATCCCCTTCCCCCACCTCCAAACTTTACTACTCTAATGTATATAGGGTGCTGTGGCTCAGACCCAGGGATTTGAGCATGCTAGGCATGCACTGTAACAGCTGAGCTACATTCCCAGCCCTAGAAAAATCTTTTGGGTGCACCACAGGACCCTGGCCCCTCACAGGGTCATCTGCATAGAAGGCAGTGGCCTTCAGCACAGGCACACACTGATTTTCCCAAGTAATCCTCTCCCCTTTCCCCCTCTTTTTGTTTTGTAGATGTCTTTAAAGGGATACCGAAAAGCCTGGAATAAAATGAAAACATCGGATGAGCAGCTACAGACGGTCGGGTCCCCGGGGAAATAGCC
Source organism: Peromyscus eremicus (assembly GCF_949786415.1). Classification (NCBI taxonomy): domain Eukaryota; kingdom Metazoa; phylum Chordata; class Mammalia; order Rodentia; family Cricetidae; genus Peromyscus; species Peromyscus eremicus. The sequence continues at coordinate 136,807,492 of NC_081420.1, forward strand.
AGGAGCAGCCCATATCTTGCAGACCAAGAAGTGACCCATTAAAGTACTCTAGTGTTTTCCAGCAGTGGGGTTCTTTCACTGTTTGCTGTGCCCAGCTAGTATACGCCCCGCCCCCACCCCCAGGCCACATCTACCAGGTCACCAGCAGGGCCACATCTGCCCATGGGGATACCCTCTCAGCCTGACCCCTGGAACCATTGCCCTGAAAGAACCACAGGGCACTCTAATGGTTTGACACTTGTTAGCCCACATTTATCACAAGCATAAATGAAGTGACCTTCCCACATATGGGAGTGGGACAGAGGAGGGAGAGCCAGCCCGGTGCTGCTGTGGGCCTGCCCGTGGCCGCCCAGGTGGCACCTATCAAAGCAGTGCAGACGCCGGAACAGTACGGCAGATGCCTAGCACCTTGCGCTCTGAGCTTCTTGTCTGGGGTAGGTTAGCTGCCAGCTAGACCCCGGGGCCCAAGAACACAAGCACGAGAGACATCAAGATCCTTTCCTGGGGCCAGCGCAGCCTGTTCTGGCCAGCCATGGCCCCGCCTTCCCCCACCTCCCCGCCGTAGTAGTCGTAGTACACGGGTTGAACAGGCACCTTCGAAGGCCAGCTTGACTCCTGAAGACCGTTTACCCTGAAGTTCTGCCCGCCGTCTATGGGCTGGTCGAACAGAGTGGACATTCTTTGTCCTTGGGAGTAGGATCGGGGCCGCTCAGCGTGGCCTTGTACAGAACTCGAATTCTTTGTCAGGGCAGTATTTGATTCTTGAAAGGGGGCCTCAGGGACCAACTTCTCCCAGGGGTTCAGCACAGACAGGGAAGGGCCAGCCTTATTCGCCTTGGCTATGATCCAGTCACTGTAGTCTCCCACACTGGCGTACAGAAACAGGCCAGGGCACAAGTCGCCTCCATGGGTCACGATTCCTCTGAGGACCCAGAGATCCAACTTCTTCACTTGGCACATCATAGGACTTCCTGGTTCCCCCTGCAGTAAAGGACAGAGGGTCTTAGGTTTGAGAAAACCTTTTTCAGTAGATCCTTGTGCCCGTGTCTGTTTTAGAAGGTTTTGCTTTGATTCTCTCTGGAAATGAGCAAATCGTAGGCTACCATTTCAAATCTAGACAGCCACCATCAACTACAGTATGGCGACACCACTCTCTCCTCTCTTTCTCACCCTTGTTCTTGCTTGTTTGAGACTGGATCTCACATAACCTCCTCACTACATAGCTACAGTTGACCTTGAACTCTGATCCCCATGACTCCACCTCCTCACGCTGGGAATACGGGGCATGCTGCCACAACTGGTTTTTAATACAGGGCTGGCGATCAAATCCCTGAAGCCAAGGCTTTATTCAAGGCAAGCACCCACCAGCTGAGCTACTTCCCCAGCCCAGTTTTTCTTTATATTATGCAAATGATTTGTGGCCTTGGCACCCAGATTGCCTGTAGCTTCTTGGCTCATTTTTCACTGTCTTGGCTTTTGCTAATACGCCAAATCTTTCCCTCAGTATTTCGGGCTCAGAATGATCACACCTCTGAAACCTTTCCTTTTTCTTCCCAAGGAAGAGCTGAGTGGAGGGGAAGGAAGGCCAGAGTTCCCCCAGGAACTGGGGCTGTCCGGGGTCTACAGCTTCCTACCCCACGCCCCAGCTGCTAGTTACTCCTTCAGCTCAGCAGCCCTGCCGTACTGTAGCTTTCGCCTTTCCTGAATGAGCAGTCCTCTGCGGCTCAGGCGGTCGGTCTGCCGCACACACCTTAACTCATGCAAGGCGAGAAGGCAGAGGCTTAGCACACCGAGCTGGATTTGTGACCAAGGCAGGTGGCCTGGTTCTAACCCAGTGTGGAGATTCACTAGTGCCTGACACACGCAGCACTGAAGCTGGGCATGCACCGTGCACTCAGCCAAGTATTTGCTATGACCATCGTGGGGGCTTATAAAGGCTGTAATTTTTCTGTAGGAAGTCGGGGGAATGGGGAAAGTCCCAAGAAAACTACTAGGTTTCCTTTATCCCACCCCAGGCTCCCTCTTCTGCAAGTGCCAAACCTCCACTCACCCCTCGTGGTCTATCTGAGTCTGAGATAGGGGAAGAACTATTATTCACCCTCCTTGATTGTAGGCCCCCTCCACTGGAAAAGCCAGGCAAGCTGGCCAATGATAATGCTGCTCTTGCTGTTTGGACCGAGCGAGCAATGAGCAGGGTGGCAACTGATAACAGCCAACAGTTTGAACAAACTCAAGGATGAGAAGCAGAGAGGCAAAGGTAGACCTTATCAGCTCCTCCTCATCTGCCCGGGGTGTCCCCTCACCACCCCCTCTAACTTCCCCTCGCTTAGGAAGTGTGGGCGGAGCAGAGGGGAGGGTGACAGGTAGAAGAAGGGATGACTGAAAGCAGGGCAGAGCTGAGGCACATACATTCTGCAGACACTGTCATGCCTGGGTAGCCTTGGGGAAGGCCAACGCCGGTTCAAGGGCCCCACATTCTGCACATTGTTCTGTGTTGCTCACTCCAGGGAAGGGCAGCATAGCGTCCTTGTATTTCCTTCTTTCCTAGTCTGCTCTGTCATCTCACTCTGCCAGTCGGCAGAGGCTTGAAATGGTATTTCAGAGTTGTGGCTAGTCATTTGGGATTGCTGAACGACCATTGTCCATAACACACTAAGGCTGCTTCGGCATGGAGCTCCCTGCTGCAGAATGGGGTGGTCTCCCCGCTTTCACTGGTCCCACCCCCAAGTTAATCGTAATTGCGCATGAGGGAGAAAATGGATGAGATGGAGGACACACAGTTCGATGGCTCGGACACAGTAGTGGGTGCAGATGACCCTGGCTATCGCATGGTTTTGCTGCTAACCCCAGGCACAAAATGAGCTCAGTTTTTTTCTTTTGTCCCCCCCCCCCCTCTCTCCCACCTAGTGGAGCCATGGTTTCTGGTCTCTGATGTTAAGCAGCAGAGGCCACCGGCCCAGGGCCCTTGAGGCACCTCTGTCTTAACTCCTGGGCTCAGGGGCAGCTGCCACACAGAGGGCCCCCTTTCACTGAGCAGTCCTCTCCCCCGACATCCCACAAAAGCTCTAGGGTTGTACAAACTAAACGTAAAGGGGAAAGGCAAAGAGCAGCTCTGCTGCCTCCGTGGGGACCCATCAGTCAAATTCTGAAGCTGGAAGTTTCTTCTACACCTGAGAAGTGTGGTGTTCAGGATCCAGACGCCAGAACCCACTTCCAAGAGAGGAAAGCATTCCAAACACCAAAGTCACCAAGAGATGTTTTGTGAGCAGAATTCAGTTCGAAAGTGAAGGGCTAGTGGATGGGGGTGGGGGGTGGGGTGGCTCAGTGGATAAAGTACGTGCTGAATGAGAGTGAGGAAGAGAGGTTGGGTGCTGAGATTCCCTATGGGCTCAGGAGGCTGGGTGGGGCACGTAGGGGGAGTGGGCTAGCCAGATTAGCTGTATCTAATGCTCACACTGTAGGTTTTTGAGTACTTTCTGCCAAGTGTTAGTCCTACCAGAGATGTGAATCCCAAGGCACTGGCTCCCTTCCTTCCCCGTTCAGTAAGGAGGAACCCCCAGGACTCCTCGGTGCAGCCAATGATTACTTTGATTTGGCTTCTACTGTATCAAGTTCTTACCAGGCAAACATTGGTGGATTCCTTATTTGTGTGACTGGCACATACTATTTTCTGGTCTCTAGGTAAAGGACACAGGTCAATGTCTTTCACGTAGATTCTCCTCAGGATACTCATTGTCATGTGATTTCCTGTCTGGACCATGCAACAGAGAGCCCAAGAATTACTAGCAAGAAGGCAGTACTGAGTCAGCCCAACAGCAACTCACATATCCCAACAGGAATAAACAGAATATGTTCCTCTACATCCCTTTTACCCATAGAAATCAGCACTTGTGTCTGAGCTTTTACTGAAAACTACCTTTGCTTTGAATTTAAATCTGTAAACAGGCAGAGAACAAGTCACCTTTCTTCACACTTGAAGAATATGTATTCTCTTGTTTCATTCTTACCCAAGAATGACGGAAAATGAGTGGCTTAGGGAAGCGTGCACAGCCCTGGTCCCCCTACTCCTCCCAGAACCTGGTGAGACAGGATGCTGCCTGTACACTTCTTGGGTATAGAGCTAAGAAAAAAGGGACCTGTGGAATATAGTACAAGAAAAGCCCCCAGAAAGGCAAACACTAGGAATCAGCTCTAAACCTCAGGCATCCTGAATGAATAAGACAGGCCCTAGAGAAGTTCATCTGAGTCACCCCCTTTGCCAGCACACACACAGCCTCCTCTAGGGGAGGAGTGTATTAACTGCAGCCGTGGGATTCCATCCTGCCACCCAGCAGTTCTTCAAGGCTGGTGCTTTATCTTGCTTTTTGTCCAGGAAGCAGATGGCCTGGACCATGTCGTCGAAACGTATGGCAGATTCTGTCCTCAGGAGGGCTATGTTATTGCTCATGGATTTGTTATTAAAGTTCTCATGGAGGATGATCATATTGACTGGGTATTCTGTGTGATCCACCTTTCTGGGATCCATGTTAGCTATCCCGACAACAGCAATGATCTTCTTCCTAGAGAGGAGAGACAACAGAGGACTTTTGAGAAGTCAAGGCAGCTAGGAAGCTTCACGCTTCCCTCATTTCTCATTTTTCATGTTTTTTATTTTCAACCTGGCATGCCCATCCAACTCAATCCCTAGGTATTTTGTCTTAGTTTTTAATGTGTGTTTGTTTGTGTGTGTGTGTGTGTGTGTGTGTGTGTGTGTGTGTGTGTGTGTGTGTATCAGAACATACTGGAGTCCTTGGAGTTACTAATGGTTGTGAGCTACTTGATGTGGGTTCTGGGAACTAAACTTGGCTCTCTAGAAGAGCAAGTAGTGCTCTAACTGCTGAGCCATCTCTCTAGCCCCCTGGGCTAGTTTTTACTTTGAACTCAGTCTCCAGGGAATCTCTCCTGAATTTCTAGGTTTGTGCTCTCCCTTGTGAGCTCAAGGCCTCTTGGGGGACTCTTCTGTGCTGATACCATTTATCTTACCAAGCAAAGATCATCTGTTCACATGTTATTGGGTAATTTTTCTATAGGAATAGGGTGTGTTTTATTTATTTATTTATTTATTTATTTATTTATTTATTTATTTATTTATTTATTTATTTATTTATTTGAGACAGGGTTTCCCTGTGTAGCTTTGCGCCTTTCCTGGATCTCGCTCTGTAGACCAGGCTGGCCTCGAACTCACAAAGACCCACCTGCCTCTGCCTCCCGAGTGCTGGGATTAAAGGCGTGAGCCACCACTGCCTGTCCAGGAATAGTTTTTTTTTTTTTTAAGTAGTATAGTAGTAATACAAGATATGTAATCATGACTCTCACTCACTGTCTCAGCACTTAACATCTTTTTGTTTTGTTTTGTTTTTTGAGACAGGGTTTCTCTGTGTAACAGGCATGGCTGTCCTGGAACTCGCTTTGTAGACTCGGCTGGTCTCGAATTCACCTCAAATTCATAAAGATCTGCCTGCCTCTGCCTCCAGAGTGCTGGGATTAAAGGTGGGCGCCACCACTGCCCAGTCACTTAATGCAGATCTCGCCTCACATACTTGTGACTGGATTTAGGGAGGGTGTGGCTTAACAGTGGTGGGATTAATTAAGCTGGGTATTCTCTACTTCTCCCCTGGGACTCACCCAAGAAACTGTAAGAATGTAAAGCAGACGGGCAGTGGTGGCACACGCCTTTAATCCCAGCACTCGGGAGGCAGAGTCAGGCAGATCTCTGTGACTTTGAGGCCAGCCTGGTCTACAGAGCGAGATCCAGGACAGGCACCAAAACTACACCGAGAAACCCTGTCTCGGGAAAAAAACAAACAAACCACAAAGAGGACTCAGCATCTGAGCAAGGACTGGCAAAACCAACAAAAGCCAGTTGTGATGGCAGGTGACACCGGCTGCCACTGAGCTCAGCAGCAGCTGAGTGGGAAGGTGTTCAGCAAAAAGGTAGAAGGGAAAGAAAGCCATCCTCCAGCACTGAGGTGAAGGTCAAGTAGGAAACGGCATGAGGAGAATGGAAGACAACAAAGGACTTAGAAAGTCGGCCACGTTGTCCTGTGCATCATCTGTTTTCATTTTCTTTTGTGTGTGTAGGGGTGTACATGTGTGTAGGGGTGTGCATGTGTGTGCATGAGGTTGATGCTGAGACTCATCCTCAACTGCTCCTTCACTTTATTCATCAAGGCGTGGTCTCTTAAGCCGGGAGCTCACACACAGCTCAGTCTCCCTAGGTGAGAAGCGTTAGGTCAGGCAGAGTTGTGTGGAGCTGGGGAGGGGACCAATCTGCACGTTGCCTCCGGAGAACACAGACCCTCCCTCATCTGACTCCCGTCCATTCCGTTGTCAGCGCTTGCATGGGTGGAACCCAGCTGGAGCCAGGATGCAAGGGGAAATGCTGCTGTCACCCACACCAGAGGGCGACAGTGGAGAGTGGATCGTGAGTGACAGATACGAGACTCCAGCACAGCTGGACATCCAGTCCAACAAAGATGAGCATTGTCATCTAACCCATGAAACTCCCAAACATGAGAGTAATGGCAGAAGCTGGGATCGCAGGGGTAAACCGGGCATCTCCTGGGTAGATAAGCATTTGTAGCCATCCTGCTTAAAATCGGAGTCACCTCAGACTTCTCCACAGACATGTTTAACACCAGAAGCCAGGGTGGCAGTGGGAGGGGCAGAGTGATGCCTTGAAAGTCTCCCATGGGAAAGAAGTGTGAGCCATAAATAGACATGAATTGGGAGTGAGGGGGTTCTATGGAAATATGTTCCAGATCCAATCGTGATCTCCAAATATTTGATAGCAAGGCCTCTATCTTCATATTTGGAGATAGAGGTACCTAGGGCCTGATCCAACTTCTTCCTCTTTAAAAAAACCCTTTTTCTTCTTTTTCTTCTTCTTCTTCTTCTTCTTCTTCTTCTTCTTCTTCTTCTTCTTCTTCTTCTTTTGATTGATTTTCGAGACAGGGTTTCTCCGTGTAGTTTTGGAGCTTGTCCTGGATCTCACTCTGTAAACCAGGCTGGCCTCGAACTCACAGAGATCTGCCTGGCTCTGCCTCCTGAGTGCTAGGATTAAAGGTGTGTGCCACTGCCGCCCAGCTCTTTTTCTTCTTTTCATGTGTATATGTGGTGTATGTGTGTGGTGTGTGTGTATGTGGTGTGTGTGATGTGTGTGTATGTAGTGTGTGTGTGTGTGTGTGTATGTGGTGTGTGTGTGTATGTGGTGTGTGTGATGTGTGTGTGTGTGTGTGTGTGTGTGTGTGTGTGTGTGTGGTGAGTATATGTGGTCTCTGTGTGTGTATGTGTGCCTGGGGTTGTTGATGTCAGGAAACTCCCACAGTCTGTCTTCTGTCTTACTCTGACACAGAGGAAAATAACCATGTGAAGACACACCTAGAAGGCCTTTTCCTGTAAGTCCAGAAGGAAGCAAGCCTCTGACACTCTAACCTGGACTTTCTGGGCTAAACCACCCAGTTTATGATATTTTGTTATGGAAACCAAAGCTGTCTAGGGGAGAGAGAACTCTGTGTTAATAGACAGAAGAATTGATATAGAAAGATCTATAGATATCCATGAACACATTAGGTATTTAAGAAAAACATCCAAGAAAGTGATGACAGAAGATGGTACGAGGGAGAGAAACTAGTGACTGAGGGATGATCCCACTGCAAATCTCCACTTCTTTGTGGATACTCAACTGTCTGCATGCATTTCCACTTACAAGCATAAACTGGCTCTTCTAGAGACAGTGCTGAGACACACTCAGAATGGTCCATGTTTGACACGCCACTGTAGGTGTTCCTGCAGTACAGTCTCTCACAAGGCTGTCTGGAACCCTTGACCATAGCGTTGTTCACTTTTATACCAAGAAGGTTGGAAAACACCAGAATCTCAGTCAGACTTTGGGGGGGTTTGTGCTTAAGATCTGAAGTCCCTATGAGATTGTCTAAAGCAAATACGCACGTCAGCAGGGCCGATGGTGGCTCTGTGTATGCTGAGTATGTGCATGGAAGATCAGGCATGCTCCCTTGTTGAGGAGCAGAAAGTTGTTGTGAAAGTGTTGAAGGTACAGGCACAGAGTCAGAAAATGAAATAAGTATGGAGCCTTTTTAAATAATAAAAGCCAAGACTATACATACACACACACTATTATATATATATATATATATATATATATATATATTTTTTTTCTGACCAGTGTGAGGGTCAAGGGTGAACCATGAACAACAGAAAGTAATGAGAGCAGACCAAGCAAAATACAATGATACACATGCTTGAAAACACAATCATGAAGTAGACATCTATGGTACCAAGTAAACCTCCAGTATCAGGAATGGGTTACATCTTATTGAGTCCCTGGCCAAAGCGGTCCCATGGAATCCCCCAGACATCACAGACTATTTGCCAAGGCCGTTGGTTACTCTCCACAACTTGATGGTAAGGCCCTGTGGCTGAAGACATCACTTATGTCATTGAACACAGGGAAGTCGAGCTGGTGTCTAACTGGAAGCTTCACTCCTGCCGACTAGTGTTCATGGTACTGGAAGGTACTCTGCACACTACCAGAGGAAAAGGGTAATCATCAATATCATCCAGCTATAAACCGTGACCTACAACAGTGACCTGCCTGCAAAATACACTGGTGTAATAGTGGCACAAGCATTATGTGAGTAACCAACCACTTGGGGGCGGTGGGGGGGGGCTGGATTTAAGGCCCACTTCATGAGCTAGAACCCATACCTGGTACAGAATGGCCAAGAACCTGAGACTAGACAGGTCATGGGCCTAGGGGGAAACCATTGTTCTGCTAAAGGAACACAGCAGTAAAATGACTCCTGATGACATACTCATAGATCAGTGCCTTGGTCAACACACATCAGAGAAGCTTTTTCTTGAGGTAGGTAGGAATTAAGACAGAGACCCACAACTGGACAATGTGCAGAGAGTGAGAGACTTAGGAACACTCAGTCCTAAATGGGATGTGTTCATTAAACTCCTCTCAAGGTTCAGGCATCTATGAGGAAGAGGCGGCAGAAAGATTATAAGAGCCAGAGGTAATGGATGACTCCAAGGAACCAATGTCTTCCAGATATGAAGTCACAGAGATTGTGTCAGCACACACGAGACTTCCACAGGTTCCAGCCAGATGGGATCCCAACACTGAGGGGGGAGTGGACACAGAAAACCCAAGGCTAGAGTATCAGCAGGCGTCTTCCTTCTGGACTTAGAGGCAGCAGCCCTAACCCGGAGGCTGTTTGCAATTGATACCTGCTGCCAAAGGAAAACAGGACTTGAGCCACACTCCAGGGAAGGCCCCATGCCCAGGAGTAGTTGGCCAACACAAAACCAACTCAGTGACATTTTTGTGGACTTTTGGTTTCATTTTGTTTTGTTTGGCATCTTTTTATCTTATGGCTCTTTTGCTTGTTTTGATTTCTGATTTTGAAAGAGAGAAAGAACAAAGTTGAGTAGGTAGAGAGGTGGAGAGGAGTTTGGGGAAGGGGAAAACATGATTAAACATATTTTATGAAAAATATTTAATTTAAAAAATAAACAAAAAAGAAAATGCCATATGAAGGCTATTATTTTATATGCACACTGAAAGAATAATAAATTTAAAAATACTTCAAGTACTGCGTGGTGGTGGCGCACGCCTTTAATCCCAGCACTCGGAGGCAGAGCCAGGCAGATCTCTGTGAGTTCGAGGCCAGCCTGGTCTACAGAGTGAGTTCCAGGAAAGGCGCAAAGCTACACAGAGAAAGCCTGTCTTGAAAAAAAAAAATACATAAAGCAAGAAAACTTCAGCAGCTACAGAATATTCTATCAGGTGTTTACAATTTCTTTACTTAATTAAACTGATTATTCTCTCAGGCTGGGGAGATGGCTCTCTGCAAGCACGAGGACCAGAGTGTGGATTCCTAGCATCCACATAAAGACTAAGTGGCCTGCCTGCAATTCTAGCACTCAGGAGGCGGAGCTAGGGAAATCTGGGCAAAACCAGCCCAATTAGTGAGCTTCAGGTTCTGTGAGAGACCTTGCTTCAGGAAAATGGAGAGCAACGGAGGAAGATACAACCCCCCACCCCCCACGCGCACACGCATCACACGCAACGCACATTACACATGCATACGCGAAACCATCACAGGCTTTATCATTCACATCTACCATAGTAAAACTAGAAAAGGTTAAAGCACAACATACAAATTTGTGCATACGTTTGGCCGCCAGAGTGATGACGTCACCAAGCTGATACTCGCTAGACAGACTTTCTCCCTCCGTCTATGTAATGCATACTATACTCTCACACACAGCGTGCGCAAGAAATTATATTAATCTGCTTATCTGTGATAACTGGACGTCCGCTTTTATTTGGTTGTTTTTTGTTTTGTGTGTGTTCGTTTTTGAGGCGGAGTCTCAGGTAGCCCAGGCTGGCTTCATACTCAACATAAAGCTAAGGATGAAGAACTTGAACTCTTGATGCTCCTGCATCCACCCTCCAAGTTCGGGGATCACAGGCTTGCCCCAGGAGCCCCCTTGGATGTTTACGTTCTTTCTGGCATTTTCTGTGTAATTAGCCACCCAGTGAACAACTTTCTGCAGGAAATATTTCTTTCCCAGAGGTTAAAATTATCTCTTTACTGCCGATTCTCAAAAGTTACGGCGGTGGTGGCTCATGCTTTTAATCCCAGCACTTGGGAGGCAGAGCCAGGCAGATCTCTGTGAGTTCGAGGCCAGCCTGGGCTACAGAGTGAGTTCCAGGAAAGGCGCAAAACTACACAGAGAAACCCTGTCCAAAAAAAAAAAAAAAAAAAAAAAAAAAGTTACGGCATTGGACTAAAAGTGAAGTATTCTACAATTTGCCAAATATTTCCTTTAATCATATTTATGATTTTTTTTATCTGTAAGAATTTGAGCTTATGGTATATAATTTGGGGAACATGAACAAGCGCAAATGGAGACTAGGAATCAGTGTTCTGAGCACCCAGAGAAAAGCATTCTGAGAGCAGCTTCGATTTCCTTCGGCTTTTCTCTGTGCCCTTCTGGCTGTGGCAGACATTTGTGAGGCCCAAGGTGTCCTGCTGGTTTCCTTAACTTATCCCGGAAGGACACCTGGTGGATGGAATTAAAGAATCCACATCTCTGTGGTTGCGAATCACAAGTGGCCTTCCTAGACACAACAAATGGCATCTCGCTTTTCACTGCTGCCACCCTCGGCCCTCATAGTAAAGTCCCATGAGGCACTGGTGACCACAGGACCTTGGCTCAGGCGACTACACCCGGAGTCTACTCTGCAGGCCCCGCCAGTCCCCAGGGCACCCCGCCCAGCCGGTCCCCTGGGGAGCACTAGCCTGTGTTGGAGAGCCGAGGCGGTGCTGAGGATCCAGAACTTGCTGAGAATGCAACCGAATGCCAGGTGGGTGTACTCTGGGTCCTGTAAGGACACCACCCAGGGGAACTCGTTGCTGCCCACGAGGTTCTCCTTGGGCTCGTCCACGATGTTGGCTTTCTGGGTGCCGCAAACTGCAGAGGGAGGGTAGGCCTCACTATGTGTCCAGGAGCCGGCCCCACATGGGCACCACCGTTCCCCAGCCTTGGGGACTCCTGGTCTGTGGACTCTGTTTTGCTCGGGGCTGACTCTACCATGATGCTTTGTTCATCCCCAGGAGATCTTCCACGTAAAAGACGTTTGCTAGCATCTCTGAACCCTTTAACAGTCTTACTAGACCCTGCTACTGGTCCCCTTTCTGCCGAGTGCAGCTCCACTTGCTGGGCCTTGTCTGGCATTTTTGCCGGACAGAAGCGGGTGGAGTGGGTGGAAACGGGACCTGTAGGCATCCATGTCTAGGCCCTTTCTCCAGGGAAAAACTGTTGCTTGCTTTCCCAACTCTCCCCTCACAAGTGTGTGGTGCAGTTTTCCAGCCAAATGTATGCATGAATTTGTGTATTCTTGTGCTTTAACCTTTTCTAGTTTAATTTCTACTATGGTAGATCTGAAAGATAAAGCCTGTGATGGCTGGCTTTAATTATCAACTTGATGCAACCTAAAATCACTTGGGAAGAGTGGTTGTTTGTTTTTTAATGATTTGTTTGTTTTTACTTTATGTGCAGTGGGTTTTGCTTGCATGTATGTCTGTGTGAGGGTGTCAGATCCCCTGGATACAGACAATTGTGAGCTGCCATGTTGGTGCTGGGAATTGAACCCAGGTTCTTTGGAAGAACAGCCAGTATTCCTAACCACTGAGCCATCTCTCCAGTCCAGGGGAAGAGTGTCTTAATGAAGACTTATCTAGATAAGGTTGGATTGAGAGCATGTCGTTGAAGACTGTCTTAATTGCTGGTTGATATAAGAAGAACCAGCCTGATTTGGATAGCACCAACAGGGATCCTTAACTGTGTAGGAGTGAAGAAGCCCCAGGGGTGGTGGCATCTGACTTTAATTCTAGCACTCAGGAGGCAGAGGTAGGGGGATCTCTGTGAGTTCAAGGCCAGCCTGGACTACATAGAGTTCTGGCCAGTCAGTGCCACATAATGAGGCCCTGTCCAAAACAACAACAACAACCAGAAGCAAAGAAAGCTATCTGAGCGGACAAGCAGGCCTCGTGTGTGTGTTTTCATTTCTCCCTGCTCTTGTCTGTGGGTGTGATGTGACCAGCTGCTTGAGCTCCTCAGGTGGGGGTGTTTCGTTTAGCCACAGCAGCAGAATTTAAACTAGGACAATGCCCCCCCCCAAGCAAAAATGGTTTAGGGGGCCCCAAGAACTCAAGAATGTGAAAGGGTCTTGAGCATGGCCAGCATTCACTACCTGGGACAAGTCTTCCTTAACCGGAGCTGGGCGGCCTCAGGTGGATGGGAACTCCAGATGTAGGGTAGGGAGCACCCGTCTCCATCCCACAGGTGGAAGCATATGAGCCAGTGCCGAGGAGTCTAAACTCCACCACCCAGCTTGTCTCTATCATCTGTGTTCCAGACATCCTGAGCCTCGGATTCATGGTTGCCTTTCCCTGCATCCCCTGCAAGCTGCTGGCAGGCATGGCTCCTCCCACTGGGTCTGTGTGTCCCCAGGAGCTAGCATGATGCCTAGTATCTAGTTGGTGTTTAATAAGTTGTCTGGTATGAGTAAAAGGACTCTGTCTGTGATCTACTCCCTGACCTCCTGTCACGAAGGAGATAGAAGTCCTGGCATTTGGAGGTTGTCTCAGTTCCCCTTCCCAATCCTGCTCATCCTCTGCCTTCCAGACTGGGAAAGCTGGACTTTGTTTCCAGGGAGAGTACAATGTTGTTTAAATGATGTGCCTCTCCTGCCAACCTGAGATTGGATGGACCTGTAATGTTCTTAAAGTTCTATGTTCAAGTATAGAGACTACTAGAACAGGAAAGATCATGGAAGCTGGAGAAGGGAGGACAAGGCAGGGCCAGGAACTGACTTCCTTACAGTGCTGGGGGTGGGTGAGCTGAGCCCCAACTTCCCAGGCACCATTCATAAGAAGTTGGCAACTCTATGAACTATGTTGCTCCTCCAAACTGCTGACTCCCTCCATTGCCCTGGGTCCTCCCTCAGTGGTTGATATACCTTGTTCTGTTGAACTTGAGTACCCACAGGACTCCTTCTCAGCCCCTGGTGGAGCCAGGGTAGAGAGATTCTCCACCTGGCACCTACCAGACTCTCTGGACACTACATTTGCTAAAAAGTTCCCCAGGATAGACCTTGATATATATTTGGGAAGAGCCTGGAAGCAGACTTCCAAGTCAAGTTAGTCTCAGTATACTGTGAGGTCCCGGGCAAGCCTACCCTGTCTGGTGCTCTTTCCTATAATCATGGACCTGGACACCACTCGGGGTTGTTGCAAGACCACAGGGGGAAATTATGGGAAAATGCAAACTCTATTTCTGTAAATGATAGTGCTGAACCTTGGAGCAAAACTGGCAATACTCTTTCCAAAAATTCAAACCATCTTCCTGCTTGTTCTCAAATCCCAAACTGCAAATGCTCAATTCTTACTTCTGTGTCAGTGGCCTTGGGTTCTGTGCCATGTAACAGGCACTGGCAGCAGATCCTGGGCTTTGGCCTCCCAGCGAATGCCTTTTCAGCCATTCAGCCACCTGCAGAGAACCCTGCCAGGCACTGGGTTGGGAACTAAGCTTGCAGGAATGGACTTTGGGAGTCTGTGACAGTGACACTCGATGGACTGATGGCATACAGGGAGATGTGACCCCAAGGCTGTGCCAAGTATTCAGAAGAGAAAACAGAGTGGAAGGGCTTCTTCTGGTAGTTACCTAGGATGTTGGCAGAAAAGACATTTCCAAAACAGAGTACATTGTCATCCACAGTACTGTCAAGACCTCAGAGAGGGCTAGGTATGGAAGCACCCAGGAGGCAGAGACAGGTGGATCAAGGCCAGCCTGGTCTACCTACTGAGCACCAGGCTAGCCAATGCTACAAAGTAAGACTCTGTCTCAGCAACAAAACAAATAACAAAAAAGAATTCAGAGGCCCTCTTCATTATGGGGTATCCTGGGACTAAACTTCCATCCACAGACCCTTACACAGACTTTGCTGGGACCACACTAGGGCTGCTTCAGAAATACCAACAATGACATTCCTTGTCTATGCTCTGACTTTTCTCTGGATACACAGATGATCTGTAATACAAGGATTAGTCAATCCTTCCCATTTAATACAGGAATTAGCCAATCCTTCCCGAGCCAAGAACCTCCATGGATGTGACGACATTCCTTTTTCCAAAACACTATTTGAGTGCTGGGGAAGAAGCTCAGTAGTAGAGTACTTGTGCAGAGTCCCTGCCTTGTGCCTGATTCCATCTCTAATGCCATGATAAGAAAATTTGGTCCAGACCAAATGTCTGTTCTGGGTCTCAACTATGGCTTAGTGGGAGAAATGCCGTGTCTATGTTTCTGACCATCTCTTGATCTCCTTGGCAGGGAAAAGGAGGAGGCTGAGGAAGGCGTGGGGTCTTTGCATAGTGTGTGTGTGTGTGTGTGTGTGTGTGTGTGTGTGTGTGTGTGTGTGTGATTACCTAACTAGCCAATGGCAGCAAAGGTGACAGAGCCTGTTTGAGTCATCTGTCCCTCTTCACCTGCCTTTTCCTAAGCTGGACTTGTTAGTCCTGAGCAGCCTACAGGTCAGGGAGGAGGGGACCACAGCGGCCAGTTCTGCTACCTGAGAGACCTTTGCTGTGGTGGGCCTAGCTAGTCCTGATCAGGATCACTGTTTGCAGAGTTCAATGTACTCCAGGTGGGCAGGGTTGAGCTGAGTGTGAGAGGCAGTTCTCATACGGACCCCTCTGCCCCATAGGCTATTCCGTGCCCTACAGCTGATTTTCCTAACTGTCCCCCACCCTTAGAATTCATCCCACACCCATGCCCTGACACTCGGTGTTACCTGGTCCCTGCCACTCACACATGCCACCCAGGACAAAGTTCTGGGGATTGGCTTCCTTGCCAAGTGAGTCCCTCCCTGGGCTTTAAGGGCCACTGCGTTTTCCTGGATGACCCTCCACCCCATCCCACCCCAGGCTCCAGCTGTCACACTCACTGGCAGATGACGAGTGGGACACGTACAGCAGGACCAACAGCACCCCTCTCATCTCCGCCATCCCCAGAGAGAAACGCAGCGAGCACCATGGGCAGCTGGGAAGACAGAAGACTCGTAACTCCATCACCTTCCCACACCCGAACGGGGTGATTCCCACTGTGGACGCCTGTTCCCTTTTACCATCCAAGGTTCCCGGATGGGGTAAACTGACCCGTCACATCCCCAGCTCTGGGTTCTGTGCAGACATAGGCGGGAAGCAGCGGTGTGGCTCCAATGCTTGGCTAGCAGTTTGTGAGCTGGCCCAAGGAGAGAGGGTAGTCTGCTTTCTCCAGTTTTCTTCTCAGAGCAGCCTGGGGCCCTGGGTGTGCTAGAGAGTTGGTTCTCTAAAAAGGGTTGGTTTTTGATTTGTGGAATTCAACCCTTGCTTTAACTGTATAGCCATAAAACACTGCTGGAAAAAAAAAAAAAGACAGGGTTTCGGTGGGAGCTTCCCCGGGGATTAGTGTCTTACTGTGATCTCACCCTCTTATTAAAACTCACATCAAGTCTTGCTGGGATGTCTTCACTAGCCAACAGTCTCAGCATTTAGCTCAGTCCATTCATATAGCCACCCTAGACACAGCGCTCTTGTAATCCCCATTTTACAGACTCAGAAACGGACACTCAGAGACGCCAGTAACAGACTCAAGGTCACACAACTACGCAGTGAACCTGGAACGTGAGCTCAAGACTACCTGAACCCCTAAGCCCGTGGGGGCTTCGCCTCACATCCTGGCCTCAAACTGTGTTCCGTGACCTAAGGAAACTGCGCACAGTTCTAAGTCACCATGTTCCCCTCATGACAGATGTTTCTTTTGTCCTCAGGATGGTGCTGCGAGTTCTTCCGTGAACTGTTCCCACTAAAGGAGAAATGAACTCACTGTGGCCTTATGCAGCAGAGCTCTACGGCGGAGTTTCTTCTACGCCTTGGGAAGAATGTTCCATTATGGCGTCATGGTTACCATGGCATCTCTCAGCAAACATTTAGACTTAAGAGAAACAGCATGAAATGTGTGTTATTACCTGGCCTTGACGAGGTTATTCTGGGAGATGCCTTCTGGGTATAGCTAAGAAGACTGTCCCTTTGCAAGATGACAAGGTCCTTGGTTGTAGCCACAGGCTACCTCCTGCTTAGCTCCTGTCTCCACTGATGCAAGCTGCCTGACAGAGTGAGGCGTCTCCAGTCCCTCATACTGCCAGGATGGCTTCCTGGAGACTGAGCCTACTTTTCTTCCCCCACGCGCTCAGCTTGTGGGTCCAAGCTAAACTACTGGACAGGTTCTAGGAAACCATGTGGCCAGGCGGGAGCCGCTCTCCAGTTGCTGAGAGCAGCCTTGGCTTCATAAAACTGCTAGACTTGATGAGCGCTGGCAACATCAGGGTAAGAAATAACTCCATAGAAATGCAGAGGGTTTGTGGGCTGCTGCCATGGGCTCTCGGAAGAGATTCACCTGGTGGATAATGGTGACCAAAGAGAGGCAGTTTGGGGAAACGGAATGTGGATCCTAAGAAACTGGTGGCCCCTGATGTCCTCCAGGGAGTGGGTTTGGGCAGTGAGAACCAATCTGTCCATTGTTTGATGTTGAAAGTCCCCACGATCTTTCCTGTGCATTTTCTTATTCTCAACCTATAGCCTCCCTGGAAGAACAAAGGAAATGTTTCCCAGATAAGGACACAATGGCCCAGATTGGTCACTTCCCTAGAGTCACCCACCTGGGGATTGGCAGGGGAAGGGCGAACCCAGATGCTTCCAGCCCGGAGGTGGTGAGCCATCTCCATGAGTTTCCCTGCCAGGCCATGACTGGTTTTTATCAGGGGCAGGAGCAGGGCTAGGAACTGGACAAAGCTATGGCTGTTCTCGACAGGGAGGGGACTGTTAAGTGACCTTTTCTTGAGGAGTCTGTTTCTATTCACCCCAGAGAGAGAACACAGCAGCAGACAGAAGAAATGATTTCATCCAAGTTTAGCCTGGTGAACCAGTGATTTATTGGGGGTTTTAGTTGAGGGGTTACTTGTAAAACCATGAACTCTTAACAAAAATGTTACTTCTCTTTTTGAAAAGTCCAATACTTTTGAAGGAAATCTCATCGATTCCTCTTTGGTTATGTTTATGAAGCCAAGAGACTGCTTACCACCCCCAAAGATGAGGTGTTTGGGAAATCTGTTATTTCCTTCACTCTCCAGGATATCCGATAGAGAAAATATTAATTGACTGACCTTGCAAATAATCAGCTCTCCAGTGCCACGCTCAAAGCAGACATCACTCATCTAACCCTGCACCCTTCTCCTGAGCCTGAACTCTCTCCTTAGAATACTTCTCAGAATAGGCAGTCGTTACCAATCAATCAGTCATTTCACAAGAAAAATCCCATTTGTCATCTTAGGTCACAGAATAAAATCAAAGACTCGCTTTCTCCTTCAAAGAAAAGACAGATTTATTCAGCAGCTTCCAGCACTTAAAATGAGAATATACAGCATACTAGTCCAACTAACTCAAACTACCAATTTCCAAACTAAACACTGTAAATTATTTGCAAAAAAAGAAAAAATTATGGTTATGATTTATGGCTTGGTTAAAGTAGATAACATACTGATACTTGAACAAATATCAAGTTTGTTAGTTTGACTTTGGAATTAAACAGCTTGGAATTTTTTGCTGAAATATTTCAAGATTTTTCAGGCTATTTACAGTCCCGTTCCCCCTGTTTCTCTGGCCTGGCAACCTCCAGTCTACCTTGCATCCCTACGCATTTCCTTACACTGAATGTTCATCTACGCTAGATCATGTACTTCTATGTCTGATGTCTTTTATGTGGCATGATGATTTCAAGGCGATCTGTATCCCTGTGTGCATCAGTGCTTCGTTCCTTTATAAGACTGGCTAATATTACATGTGTGGACATACATGTATAAACATAGATATATGGACACACATGTACTATTACCCACATTCATTCTCCTCTTATGAGAGGGCAGTTTCTACTTTGGGGCTATGGTGAATAATGAGACTGTTCATATCCATCTGACTTGTTTGTTGGGCCTCTTGTCTCTATGGAGTCACGTTTTCATCATATATGAGCTTTCCTGGCCATTGTTACCGTGACTATCCTTACACTTTTATCTCTCTCTTTGCATTACATATATGCTGATTGCTTTGGTATCCCAGTTCACGTGTCTTTGTTTCTCAGCCCTGACGATCTTGATTGATGTAAGTCAGCCAATCTTTTCCCTCGGTATTCTGATCTGCTACCGAAATGATCTATGGAATTTTTTGGGTGGTGACTATGATTTTCTGCTCCAAATTCTTATGTGGGCCTTTTTTATGCTCTAGCTATTTATTAATATTATCTATCTGTTCATTCACTGTTCCCATAATTTCCTTTTCTATATTTAGTTCTTTGACTATTCTGAAAATAGCTAGTTGGTCTGGGGACTGTGGCTCAGTGGTTGAGCCTGGGCTCATCCCTAGCACTGTGTGTATCCCCCACCCCCATCCCCCACCCCCCAGACCGTCCTTTCTTGGCTCTTTGTATGCCCCATAATTCTTTGAAAGTAGGGGCGGACTCAAATCAACTAAGACACCACAGAGCTGACCTTCCTGTGGGCTGGCTGGTTTTCTTTCTAGGCATTCTTCTGGTTCCTTTAAGACCTTGGCTTCCAGAGTTTTGAAAAACTTGATCCTAATGATTTTTACTATATTTTTCCACTGGTTTTTATGTAAGGACAGACTTTAATTTTTTTTTTAATTTATTCTATGTGATCTTTTAAAATTTTTTAAATTTATTCTATGTGTGGACAGACTTTTAAAGTTCCTTACACTGCATTTTTACTAGTTTGCTTTATTCACTGATTTATTGATATTGTGATAAATATACATAGAACCTCCTCATCAATTAAACCTTTTAAGTGGCAATTCAGCGGTGTTAACGTATTAGTGTTGGGCAATCATCACCACTGTTCTTCTCCAGAACATCCTTTTTCTGAAGCAGGATGTATGTATGTACCCTAGTCCCAGAGGGCTGGCCTGGAGCTCACGTAGACCAGGCTGGCCTCAAACTCGTAGTAATCCCCCTGCCTCTGTCTCTTATATGCCAAAATTACAGGTGTGCATCACCACACCTGGTTCCAGAGGTTCTTCATCTTTTAAAATGGAATTTCACCTATCAAACTGTAACCCTCAGCCCCTCTGTCAACAGGTGCCATTCTGTTTTCTGTTTCTAAGAATCCGGTTACTTGTGATCCTGCATATATGTAGATCCACACAGTATTTGTCCCTTTGTGTCTGATATTCCATTTAACACACTGTCTTTACTGTTCATTTGTGTTGTGCCATTTATCAGAATTTCATTCTCTCTCTCTCTCTTTTTTTTAAAGATGTATTTGCATTGATGTTTTGCCTCCATGTCTGTCTGCGTGAGGAAGTCAGATCCCCTAGAACTGGAGTTACAGACAGTTGTGAGCTGCCATGTGGGTGCTGGGAATTGAACCCGGGTCCTCTGGCAGAGAAGCCAGTGCTCTTAACCGCTGAGCCATCTGTCCAGGCCCAGAATTTCATTCTTTAAGTGTGTGGGTTGGGGGATGGTTGAGGTTCACATCTGGGGTCTTCCTCAACCATTCTCCACAGTATTCATGAGGCAGAGTCTCTCAGTCAAATCCAGAGACTACCCATGAGGCTAGTGCCCACAGTCAGCTTGCTCCAGGGACTGCCTTTCTCTACCTTCTGAGCATTGGAATCAACTGTGGGTCACCACAGCCACCAGGCATTATGTGGGCTTTGGACCTCAAGTTTGCACTTTATCCCCTGAGCCTCGGTGCCTCGTTCCTTTCTAAAGACCGCATTTCATCCATTCATCACTGGGTGCATTATGGGATGTTTCCAGCCTTTGCCTATTGTGAATAATGCTGCTGTAACTTTGGTGTATCGCTTTCTCTCCAAATTCTGGATTTTAATTTTGTTAGACATGTACCCAGTTACAGCTTATTTGCCAACTTGCTTTGGAGGGAGAGTCTCATAATTCCAGGATGACCTTAAGCTTGCTATGTAGCAGCAGATGGCCTTGAACTCCTGATCCTATTGCTTCCTGACCCTTGTCACATTTATGCAGTGCTGGGGATTGAACTCAGGACTTTGTGTTCACCAGGCAGGATCCCTACCAACAGAGCTACATTCCCCAGCCCTCTGGCACATTCACAGACATATACACTGATATACACAGACATATATACATAAAGAAATAATAAAATAAATCTTTTTTTAAGAAAAAAAAGATTCAAAAGCTGATAAGCCAATTCAGTAAAGTTGCAAGACCATAAATCCAACATAGAAGATGTATGGCTGCAGCTATGGCTTGGTAGCTAAAGTGTTTCCTGTGCGAGCGTGGGTGCCTGAGTGTGGATCCCTAACATCCTCATAAGACGTGGGCATGCTGGTGCAGCCTGTGGTTCCAGCATTGGGGAGACAGAGACAAGAAGATCCCAGGGCTTGCTGCTCGGTCACTCTAGCCAAATCAGTGAGCTCTAGGTTCAATGGGGGACCCTGTCCCCAAAATTAATGTGGGGATCATTTGAGGAATACACCTGACACCAACCTCTGGCCTCCACATGCACACACGGACATGCGTGCATGTGTCTACACACACATTTTGACACACATGAATACACACACAAAGAGAAACCCAGCAGCGTTTCTGTACAGTAACAGCAAACAACTGAACAAGGGAATCAAGAAAACAATCCCATCACGGTAGCACAGAGATACTCCGGGATACGTTTAATCAAGAAGGCAAACATTTGCCGACTAAAAGCCATGAAACACTAATGAAAGAAGACCCAAATAAGTGAAGAAATAGTCTCTGTTTGGGGGTTCAAAGAATTAATGTCACTAAAATGTCTGTGAGTCTCAATCTATAGATTGCAACTCTTATAAAAAAAATTTAATGGCTGCAGGTACGGCAACACACACCTTTAATCCCAACACTTGTGAGGCAGAGGCAGATGGACCTCTGTGTTTGAGACTGGCCTTGTCTTTAGAGTGAGACCCTATCTCAGAAAAAAAAAATCAGTGTCATTTCTCATAGAAATAGAAAAAAATCTTAATATTCAAATAGAACCACAGAAAAATCCTACATAAAGCATTTTTTTTTGCCCCAAAATAACAAAGCTAGAGGCCTTTCACTGTTTGATTTCAAAGTATGCCACAAAGCTATAGCAATCGAAACAGTGTGGTGCTGCTGCAAGAGCAAGTATTTAGAACAGAATAGAGTCCACATGCATCTGTGGACAGTTGATCTTCAACAAAGCTGCCGAGGGAACACAGCGAGGAAACGATCACCTCCATACACAGTGTGGGGAAAACTGGATATCCACATGCAGAAGAATCAAATCAGACCTTTTTCTCCGACTGTATTCAAAGGTAACTCAAAATAGATTAAAGCTTAAACATAAGACCTGAAACCATAGACCATAGTTTATAGAGGAAAACATAAGGGACAGCTCACAGTTTAGGACTTTATGACACAGCTCCAAAGCATAACAACAAAAGCAAAAGTAGATAGATGGGCTGTGAGTTTTGTACAGTGCCAGCCTGTGGAGAAAGCAAGCGAGCTAAGAACTCTTGCAAAGGAAAAAAGAAATAACAAATGCCCCACCCCCACCCCCGGGCGTGGGAGCGTGTGTTTGCAGGTGTGCATCTAAGCGTGGGGGCGTGTGTTTGCAGGTGTGCATCTAAGTGTGGGGGCGTGTGTTTGCAGGTGTGCATCTAAGCGTGGGAGCGTGTGTTTGCAGGTGTGCATCTAGCAAGGAGCTAGCATTCAGGACAGCTATGGAAGTCAACTCAATAGCCAGAAAAAATCATATTATTCAAAACAAATGGACTAAGAGCTGGGGCCATGGTGCATACCCGTAATCCCACTAAGCACGCAGGAGGCTGACTGCAAGCTTGACCTCGGCCTGGACTACATTGAAAGACCCTGTCTTTTTGTTTGTTTGTTTGTTTTTTGAGACAAGGTTTCTTGTGTAGTTTTGGAGCCTGTCCTGGAACTCGCTCTGTAGACCAGGCTGGCCTCGAACTCACAGAGATCCACCTGGCTCTGCCTCCCGAGTGCTGGGATTAAAGGCATGCGTCACCGCTGCCCAGCAAAAGACACTGTCTTAAAAAGGGATAATACAATCTTAACATTTTTGAAATGGTCAAAGGAACTGGGTAGATATTTCTCAAAAGAAGGCACCCACGTGGCTGGCGAGTATACAGAAACCACACCCTGCTTTGACCATCTGTTAGGACAGCTGATTAAAAAAAAAAAAAAAAAAAAAAAAAACAAACCAGAAGACAAGCATTGGTGAGATGAAGAGACAGACACCCATGTGCAGAGATGGAAGGGTTGAAAATGATACTGCTATTTTGGAGAACAGTATGTAGGTCCCTCAAGAAAGACTTAGAAATAGAACTGTGCCAAAGAGGATGAAATCTGAATATCAAAGAGGTAAGTGCATTTCCCTCTTGCAGTGTTGTCCAGAATAGATGCAATAGAGAATCAACCTGTACCCATTTACAGATAAGTGGGCAATGGAAATATGGTACTCACCCACCCTGGAATATTACTCAGCCTTAAAGAAGGAAATCCTGCCATTTGTGACTGTGGATGAATCTGTAGGCCATTCTCTCAGAGAAATAAACCAGGCACAGAAAGACAGTTATGTCCTAACATTTATTGGAAAAACCCACAGAAGCAAGGAACAGAATGGTGGATGCCAGGGGCTGGGGAGAAAGGATAGGGAAATATGGCACATGGGGATCAAAGCTTCAGCTGGGCAGGATGAGTGAGTTCTGAGATCCACAACGTGGTGGCTGTCACGAACAGCAGTGAGTCCTCCACTTGAAAGTTGCTACGAGAACAGATTGTCAGCGCTTTAGCAAGTGAAATAAAGGATAACGATGCAGAATTAGGGACATGGTAACTAGCTTGTGACAATCCTTTTATAGCAGATATGTATAACAAAGTATCATGTTGAGCTGGCTCAGTGGGGAAGTGCTTGCCGGGCAAGCATGAGGCCCTAAGTCAGACTGTAGT
This sequence comes from Peromyscus eremicus, assembly GCF_949786415.1. Taxonomy (NCBI): domain Eukaryota; kingdom Metazoa; phylum Chordata; class Mammalia; order Rodentia; family Cricetidae; genus Peromyscus; species Peromyscus eremicus. Next base: position 136,831,180 of record NC_081420.1, read on the forward strand.
ACCCATGTAACAGCTGGGCACAGCAGTGTGTGTCTGTAAACCCAATACTGAAGGAGAGAAACAGGGGAGCCCAGGGGCTCACTGGCTGGCCAGCCTAGGCTAAGCAGTGATCTCCAAGTTCCATGACAGATGCTGTCTCAAAAAGTAAGTTTGATGGGCAGGCGTCTCCATGACGGGTAAGGTGACCTGCTGACGTCCCACGCAACCCAAGTCAGAAGCTCATTATTTAATAAAAGGGGGACCTATAAGTCCCTGGCCCCCATTTTGAGTAACTGTTGCCTTGTTTGCGGATCTTGACCTTGATATCCTCCCTATGCTAATTCCCTGCCAGGTTCCACCCTCCTGAATGCTTAAGGGAAGTTCCTTGTCTGTGTATCCTGAATAATGGGCGTTAACAGCTTAGATGCAAGATTGTAAAACATCAGTAGCGAACTTCTGCCCTCTGGGGTTCTCCCATTGTGCTGTAAGTCTGTATTTAAGGCTTCCTCCCTCCTTCAATAAATGACATTCGGCATTTAAAATAAAAAAAAAATATATATATATATATAATTGAATGAATACTGCGAATGTAATCTATGAATACCACAAATGTGATTAATATCATGAGTGTAATTAATAAATATCATGAGTGTAATTTAAAAAATAAATAAATAAATAAATAAAAAAGTAAGTTTGAGAGCAATAGCAAAAGACACCCAGTGTGGAGCTCTGGTCTCCACAGATGCACACACAAGTGAGCACACCTGCACACATGCACACACAATACACATACACCACACACACTGCGGTGGTTTGAATGAGAACGGCCCACATAAGCTCATCTGTTTCAATGCTTGGCCCCCAGTTAGTGGAACTGTTTGGGAAGGATTGGGAGGTGTGGCCTGTTGGAGGAAGGTGTGTCACTGTGGGTGAGCTTTGAGGTTTCAAAAGCCCCCACACCCCCCTCACTCCCCCTGCAACTTGTGGATCAGGTACCAGGTGTGAGCTCTCAGCTACTGCTCCAGCACCGTGCCTGCCTGCCTATCGCCACACTTCCTGCCATGACAATAATGGACTAACCCTCTGAAACTGTAAACCAGCCCCCAATTAAATGCTGTATTTTATGTTTCATTGGTCATAGTGTCTCTTCACAGCAATAGAAGAGTAAGACACAGACTAAAAAAGAAACAACTTGTCCACTATATATACACCCAGTGTGTGTGTGTGTGTGTGCGTGTGTGTGTGTGTGTGTGTGTGTGTGTGTGTGTAGATATATACATATGCTATTTTGTCACCTTCAAGTTGAGTGAAAAACAAAACAGAAGAGGAGAAAGGGATGGCTCTAAGTTAAAGAAAGGAAGGAGAAAAGGAAGGAAAGAAGAAAGAAAAAAGAAAGTTCACAGATGAAGGTGACGTTCCCAATATGGCCCAGTGAGGAAGTCCTTCCCCTTCTTATTGCTCTGAAGTCATCAGTAATAGAATTCTGGCGATTTTGCTACCAGTTCTGTGGATCTAACACTTTGTAGGTCCTTACGTGGTCTCACACCACACGTATTAATCTGTTCTTCTGTCAACCGTGGTTTAAGATCCACCCGCTCCTTTCCAGTGCTACCACGTGGCCCACCCTGTAAGAGAACCTCTATTCATCCTCTTGCCGCATTGGTTACTTCTCGTTGCTGTGATAAAGGACCTGAAAAACGCTTCTTTGAGGGAGGAAGGGTTCTGGCTTGTGGGTCAAGAGGGTACAGTACATCATGCTGTGAGGTAGGAATGGCTCACGGCTGGGCAGTGGGAACGTATGACACTGGTCCTGTCACAGGGGCAATGAGGAAGCAGGGCTTCGGATGGAAGCAGGCCTAGGTTGTACCCCATAACCTCCTTCCCTATCCATCTACTTTATCCAGAGAGGCTCAGCCTGCTGAAGGGGCCACAACCTTCCCTAACAGCACCACCAACAGAAGACTAAGGGTTCAAACGCATGAGCTTCTGCAGAGCATTTCACACTCAAGCAAAAACACTTGTCCATGGAAATCTGAATTGTTGCCAATCCAAAAAAAAAAAAAAAAAAAAAAAAAAAGCTAACAAATAATCCTGCAGCACATATGATCCCACAGGTCTTGGTGGGACCTCCATGCTCCATGTGATGGCATTGTTTTCCTGGAGAGATACTATAACTGGTCTGTACCGGGAGTCTGTCTTCCTAGGTGGAGCTCTTCCCAGACACACACCAGCTTGTGTTCTGTTTTTCAGTGTTAACAACCAAAGGCCTGAAGGAAATGGGGAGCTGGCCTCACCATGCTCTGCTGGGGCTGTGGGCTGCCCTACAGCAAGACTCCGACCTAGCTGCCTCTCTGCCGCTCAGGGTCTCTGGGACTGGCCATCGTCCAGTTCCACGTGGGACCTCATTGTTCCCAGAGGAGGTTTAGAGTTCCCTTAGGGGAGAGGCACGTGGCATCTGGCCACCAGCTGGTGCTTTACAAAGGACACAAACTGCTACCCGCCCTCCCCACCAACGCCCGCCCCGCAAGGATCCCTTTGCAAATTAAGTTGATGGCTTTGTGGCTAAGTTTTTCATATTAAGGGTAGTAGGGCCAAAGACCATAGTCCCTGGAGGAGCCTTGCCCAGTGCTGCATAGAGAGGAAATCAGCCATAGAACAGGGTGCAGTTCAACGCCTGGGCCTCCAAAAGGCCACCCACTGTGGAGACAAGGACAGGAAGTAGGGCTGACTTTTTTTTTTTAAACACATTATGAAAAGATCACTTTAGAAAATGTCTGACGGTCTATACATAGCCGCACCTCCCATGGCAGCGAGTTAAGGATGTGGGGGTGGTGGGAAGGAGAAAGGACTCTTTTATTTTTGGCTTTATTCAATTTTGTACTTTTCCTTTAATAAGCTCGTGTTGCTTTTTTATAGCAAGGGACATTCACAGGACACAAGCTGTCATCCTGCCAGCCTAGTGTCCAAAGCAGCCTAGATAATTTTAAGAACATTCTAGTATAAATAATTAGTAACAAAGATTAGTTCGTGATTCAGAAAATCCATGCTGTCTTTAGCATTGATCAGTCAATAAAGATTTATGAATAAAAGAGTCAGGGGCCGGAGAGATGGCCCAGCAGTTAAGAGTGCATACTGATCTTGCAGAGGACCTGGGTTCAGTTCCCAGCACCCCCACATCAGGCAGCTCCCAACCCTGAGAACTCCAGCTCCCAGGGATCTGACACTTCAGGCCTCCACGGGCACCTGTGGACGTGCACACACCCACACACAGACACACACCTACATACAATCGAAAATAAAAATAGTCCAGGAAAAGAGAGAGAAGATACTTCAGGGAAGGCAAGAGTGATGCCAGGATGCCACAGGTCCCTCGGTGGGTCCTTTGTAGAACAAAGCCATGCAGGAAATTTGCAGACCTGCCGCCGGTCTAGCTGTTGAGACGCTGTGCCTCGCTGAAGACAGCCATCTTGGACCGCCTCCCTCACCTCACTGAGACCAACGGAGATGACAGGAAATCAGGGATGACTACACCTCACCCAACAGTCGCAAGAAATGAGGAAAGGCGAGAGGAGTGTTAGAATTCAGCTACTCTCAGTCAGGTACCGCAGGCCCCTTCCTCTGCCTCCTTGCCTGCCACCCCCGCCTCTGCGCCCAGGACACCCCAAGACTTTCTGCAGGTCCTTACCTGCTCACTGTGCTCTGCCTCTGCTGTGTTCTGTCTCCTCCAGCCACCTTCCTCCCTGCTGCCAGGCACCTGCCATGGGCATCATGGTCTAGGACTTCCCTCCCCAACCACAGGCAAGAAGCAGCTCAGAGGAGTCACCAAGTCCTCTGCCATCAGCAACCGCTAGCCTGCTCAGTATCACCCTGATCGCTCCCCTCCTTGGTCACCCATCTTGCCACACGTCCCACATCACCGAGTCAGAAGTGCCCGACATGGCCTCACATTCCTTCCCTTCTGGATGGCTCCCTACCTCTGTGCCCAACTCTCTAGTAATTCTGTATATTTCTTAAAGTCAAGTCTTTAAGAATCAAATTCCATCACCACCATCTAAAAATAGCTGCCACTGATAATATGCAAAAATGTCTTTTTCATTCAATTTTCACAGCAAACCCGAGAGCCATAGATACTATTATTACTGCCATTTTATTAATGAGGAAACTGAGGCACAGGAAGGTTGAGATCCAGGATTGGGATCCAGGTCTCCTCACTTGAGTCTGAGTGCGGACAGTGAACAGCGTCCGAACTGTGCACGTGTCTCTCATGTTGAAATAGGACAGTCCTGAAGAAAGGGCCGTGCATGTGGCCAAGAGCACAAGGAAAGGACAGACAAGGAGCCGGAGAGGGACAGCAACAGGAAGTCTCCTGGGGATCACTTCAGGGGTTGGGTTGGGCACTGACACCCCCAAGCAGCCACATTTTCTTTCCTCCAACACGTGTTAATTGAGGGGCTGCTACATGTTGACCTAGCTCCAGATGAAAGAATCAAATAGTTTCCACCTGGGAACTTCTAATAGTCAAGACAGATTTAAAATACGCATGCTGTGCCTGGGGACGTGCTGTAATTCCAGTCACTCCGGAAGCTGGGGCTGGACCCCTGCCTCAGTGGTTAAGAGCACCTGTTGCCCTTGCAGAGGACCGGGGTTTGGTTCCCACCACCTACATGGTGGCTCACAACTGCCTGTAGGTCCAGTTCCAGGGGACTGGAGAGCCTCTTCTGAGGGCTCTGTACACATATGCTGCATGTAAACTCAAGCAGACACATGAATGCACATCAAAAACATTTGAGGGTTGGAGAGATGGCTCAGTGGTTAAGAGCACGTGTTGCTCTTGCAGAGGACCTGGGTTTGGTTTCCAGTATTCCTATCAGGCAACTAACAACGGTCTGCAATCCCAACTCCAGAGGATCCAATACTCTCTTCTAGCATCTGTGGGAACTGCATGTACGTGGTACATAGACATGTAGCCCAAACACCCATATACATAACAAACCCTTGAAAAAATAATGAAAACTGTGTTTAAAAGTTAAAAGAGGGGGTACTGGAGAGAAGGCTCCATGGTTAAGAGTGCTTGCTGCTTTTCTAGAGAACCTGTTTGGTTCCATACACTTGTATAAATAAAAAGTAAATAGGAGGTTGCTGACACAGCTCCGTGATAGAGCACCTACCTGGTAAGTACAGGCCCTAGGTTCAATCCTCAGTGCGGCAAAAACAAGACCCCGCAAGCATACAGGTCCACTCCGATGTCCATGATAAGTGCTAGGAAGAAAAACAAAGCCCACCTGGGGCCTATGCAGGGTCCTTTGGCTCGGCCTGGGAGGAGGGGACTGGACCTGCCTGGACTGAGTCTACCAGGTTGATCTCAATCCTCGGGGAAGGCTTTGCCCTGGAGGAGGTGGGAATGGGGGGTGGGCTGGGGGGAAGGAGAAGGGGTCGGGAGGGGGGAGAACAAGGGAATCCATGGCTGATATGTAGAACTAAATTATATTGTAAAATAAAATAAACCAAAAAAAAACAAAAAACAAAAAAAAACACACACACAAAAAAAAAAACAAAAAAAACAAAAAACCAAAGCCCAACCAAGGATGGACTACATACAAGCTATTTTAGATTGCTGTGGGCACGGGGAGAGGCTGTGTGAACGGTCCCAAATCGATGACAATCTCTGGAGTAATCTAGGTGATGGCGGCGGCTCCGACTTCAGAGGTCAGAGTGGGATTTATTGAGATGTGAAATGTATTGAGAAGAAAAGCAGAAGAGAAAGGACCCAAGGACTCCAAAGGCAGAGCTGTCCTGTTTTCTTTTGTCTCGCCTTGTGACACCAAACCTGGCCTCCCGGTGCGTGCCTGAGGCTGACCTTGGACTTGGGTTGGTCTGCCTCTGCTTCCCAAGTGCTGAGATTACAGGTGTGTGCCACCATGCCTGGGTCGTGGAGTGCTGGGGACAAACCCAGGGCTTCGGACACTGGGTAATGAACGGCTCTAACTACATCCCAGATACTAACTGGATGATGACTCTAGCTACATCCTGGCTCCTGGCTTGGTTCTTCACCACAGCACACTCATGGTGTGTGTGTGTGTGTGTGTGTGTGTGTGTGTGTGTGTGTGTGTCTGTGTGTGTCTGTGTGTTTCACTTAATAAGGTCTTGGATGATACCATTGAAATTATTTTTAATTTTTTAGGTTAGCATACAAAGTAACAGTTCCAGCATGGCTTGTTCATATGTGTCATACTCTGTTCTCATTCATTCTCCTCCCCTTTCACCCCTCCCCCACCTCCATTCCTTTCCCAGTTAGTTCCTGCTTCTGCTCTCCTTCTGCGTGTTGTCCATTACCCTCCTTGTTCCCCACCTTCCTTAAGACCTCTTCCTCTCCACTCACGATCTCTTTTCTAGCTTTCTAACTGACAAACACACACATATAAACACACACATGAGCCGGTGAAACCACGTGGTGTCTTTCTTTCTGTGTCTGACATGTTTTGTTAGAAGATGTCACGCAAGCTTCCAAAGGAAGGGCAACCAGATGTCATATCCAGATGTGATGCCTATGAATCATATTAAGAAGTGGCATGGCATGATAGCCCTAAGGCTGCAGCAGTGGCACACACACCTTGGCAGTAACCAACAGCTCTCAGGATTTAGACCTGCTCAACGAGAGGGAAAGCATGCCCTGGTGCTGAAAACCTAGTTACCTGCTCAGTGCTAGTTGAAATGGTTATTGGAAGAGAACCCACAACCATTAGTTTACTAAACCATCATAATCCCTAACAATAACTATAAAAATTTATCCTTATATCCACAGATAAGTGTAGTCTTCATGCCCCATTGAGGAAATTTCTCTTTGCAACAAATGGAGACCACTACAGAATACCACAACCAATCAGAACACGGAGTTGTGAAGCCCAGTCCCAATGGACACACATACAAAACACTCCTGCACCCAAGGCTCGGCAAACAGTGTGGAAGAGGGGGCAGAAAGACTGTAAGAGTCTGAGGATGTGAGAGTGTGCTGTGAGATTGTGTCTTCTGGTAACATCAGAAGCTACACCCATAGAGTCTCACCAACGTGACTGCCCAAACATGAGCGGAACAAGGACACCAATGAACATGTTAAACGGGGGTGGGGGGGTACCCCCATGAGGCCTCAACTCTACACAAACTACAGGTGACTGAGAAAAGGTAGGAGCAGGAGATGTGGTCTCCCCCAAGAAGAGCACACCAATTGGTTGTCCAGCACCAAATGGTCAACCCTGAAAACATACACACAAGTAACATTATATAGACCGAACAGATTATATTTAGGAATATGTATATACACGTACAAATATGCATGCAGCAACAATTAGTGAAAAAATTGGCCATGAATTTGAAGGAGAGTGGGGAGGGGTATAAGGAAGGATTTGGAGAGAGAAAAGGGAAGAGAGAAATGTTGTAATTAAATTATAGTCTCAAAAAAAAAAAAAAGAAAAAGAAAAGCTGTGAAGGGGGAAAAAAAACCCCAACTCACCTATGAGGGCAAAAACATCAGAACTAACAGATCTCACATCAGCGTTCCTTCAGGCCAAGAAAGCATGGAATGGTATTTTTTCAATCATTGAAAGCAAATAGCTGCCAGCCAAGATTGCTAGATCCTGAAAAGCAATCGGAAGTCAGGACATTTTAAGACAAGCACTGTCAGAAGCTATTCATGACCACCTCGCCAGAACTGCAGAAGACTCTTAAATAATGTCACTGAAGAAAGGGGACGACATGACCGGACGATGTGACTTACAGAGGTGCTTGCATTTTATTTTTATTTTTCAAGATTTACTATGTATACAGTGCTCTGCCTGCACTGCAGGGCAGAGGAGGGCACCAGAACACATTACAGATGGTTGTGAGCCACCACGTGGGTGCTGGGAACTGAACTCAGAGCCTCTGGAAGTACACCAGTGCGCTTCACCTCCGAGCCGTCTCTCCAGTCCAGGTGCTTGCATTTTAAATCAAACAAGTTTCATTACGGAGTCCATTTTTCAGCTGAGTACGGTGGTGTCTGTAATCCCAGAACTTGGGAGGCTGAGGCAGGAGGATCAAGGTCAGCCTGGGCTATGCCGTGAGACACTGTCTCAAAAACAAAACTAGAAACCACTCTGCAGAGGACAAGTGAAATAAGACCCTGCTATAGAGAAGGAGGTGGAGGGGGGCAGTCACTGCTGTGGTGAGGGAGGTGAAGGTGTAGTGTGCCCACGATCAGTTCAGTCTTCACCCCTCCCGCCTTTTGTCTCTGTCCGGCTCTCCACTGAGGGAGAGGTACTGGGGGAGGGGATCACAGAGAAGGCCCTGGGTCACTTTCTTCCTGGGGTCCCCTTTTGAGGAGGCCAGTGAAGGAGGGGTGCTGAGGTGTCTCCCTCCTTCCTGAGGTGAAAGTGGGGTGCAAGGAAGTTTTTTTGTTTGTTTGTTTTGTTTTTTGTTTTTGTTTTTGTTTAACCTTGTATGGTTTTGGAAACTACAATTTGGAGAGGCCCAGTACACATCCCAGGGCAGTTCCAGAAAATAAGTTTTAAAGATGATTGTCAAAGCATGAGTTCATTCGGCATGATCTCTGGGGCCCTGTTTTGGCAGGAAAGATAATTAAGCCTCTGTTTTAAAAGGTCACTTTTAGCAGGATCTGGTGGTGCACGCCTTTAATCCCAGTACTCAGGAGGAAGACAGGCGAATCCCTGAGTTCAAGCCCATCCTGGGCTACAGAGAGTTCTGGGACAGCCAGGGCTACACAGAGAAACCCTGTCTGGAAATAAACAAAACAACAAAAGGTCACTTGTAACCAGTCCATGAAGTGAATGGCAACAGTCACATCAGCCTCATCCCGTGTCTATGGCAACAGACATCCTGAGCCGTGATTAAACATGAGTCAGGAACCACTGCTCTAGTCCCAGCAACAGCTACAAGTGCACTTGAGAACCCAGCAGCAAACCACATGTCCTTCCGGGACTCCTGACCCTTTACAGGGAACACAATCCAGTCAAAGCTGCTGTCAATCAAACCTGTCTGCTAAGGGAGTGGTCCCCAGAGGAGGTCGGCTCTCCACCCCGACTGCTTTCCGTTCATGTGCTGCTTGTAAACTACAGCAAAAACGTGAAAGGAAATGATGGAATTGGCTTTGGGATCCTGTTTTTAATTCATTACTTCACTTTTGGGCATCTGTGTGTGTGTGTGCATGTGTGCGTGCATGCATGTGCTCGGGTGTTGCCTGCACGCGGAAGTCAGAGGTCACCTTGTAGTTCTCTCCTACCACGTGGGGCCCAGGGATGGAATTCAGGTCCTCATGGTTGGCAGCAGGTGCCTTTACCAACCAAATCATCTCTCTAGCCCCACATTTGGCATTTTGCTTGGGCTCTGGGGGCCAAACTAAGGGCATGGGACTTGTGCCACACTTTTACCTGCCGAGCCATTTCCTCAGCCCATAGTTATGTATTTTTATTTTTCAATAATATATTTTCAAAAGCAATGTTTTGTTTTTTTCAATTAGAACTTTTCTAAAATTCAGGACAGAGAAGGGGGTGGCTCAGCTGGGGTAAAGAACTTGCTTTACAAGATGGGGGTTTCACTTGGATCTCCATAACCCAAGTGAAAATGCTGGGCATGGTGCCCTGGGCTTATGGGCTAGGGAGATGGAGGCAGGAGGATCCCGGAGGCTTGCTGGCCTTCCGGTCTAGCCTAATTGGTGAGCTCCAGCCAATGAGCAACCCCATCTCAGAAAGTGAATTGTATTCCAGAGGATGATGCCTGAAGTTGTCCTCTGGCCTCCATGTGCACACACACCTGCATACACACTCACAGTACAGGCATGCACTGCATACACACTCACAGTACAGGCATGCACTGCATACACACTCACAGTACAGGCATGCACTGCATACATACTCACAGTACAGGCATGCACTGCATACACACTCACAGTACAGGCATGCACTGCATACACACTCACAGTACAGGCATGCACTGCATACACACTCACAGTACAGGCATGTACCTGCATACACACTCACAGTACAGGCATGCACTGCATACACACTCACAGTACAGGCATGCACCTGCATACACACTCACAATACAGGCATGCACCTGCATGAATACACATATGCAAAAAAGAAAATTTCTGAAATTCAGACAAATATCAAGAAGTACCTAAAATCCTAGCTGGGTTCTTTGCTGTTCATATATCCAAATTATATAAATAACATTATGTATGTATGTATATATATATATAATAACATTTAACTTAAGCATATAGTTTTATATTCTTTCTTAATCATCTGCTCTGAACTTTATTCCCTGTCATTATTCTTCAGAACTACATCTTTTAACAATGAAAATCCACTCTAAGTTATTTTTACACTATAACTGCATGTAATGCTAACCCAGGGTTTTGCACCTGCTAAGCACATGCTTAATCTCTGAGCTACATCCCAGCCCCCAGATCAGTCACTGTTTGCTTTCTCTGCTGCATGGCTTCTCCTGCAGAGATGTGAGCAAATGTCTGTTCACCTCAGATAAGGCCCTCAAAACAGACCAAAGAGACGATGCCACAGGAGTCTAGTTCGATGAGCCACAGAGTTTACTGAGCCTGCTTCCATCTCCACAGGTGCAGGTTACTCACAGGAGCATGGCTTACAGGATGACTGGGAAGGCCCACCCCAGCGTGGGTGATGACCCCCAGGAAACCGCAGATGGTTCCCCAGGTCTGTGTGACTGGTACCTCCCAAGCCACATGACAGCTGAGACAGAATTACACACAGCTAGGGAACAGGAATAGGGTGTGGGGAGGGGAACGTGGGAGTGGCTGGAATCTCAAAAGTCTAATGACCTTCCTACCACCTCCTATGAGGGTCTGTCAACAGGCCCTATCTTGTGAGGGTCATGTCAGGGTCACTGGCACTCTAAGATTGTAACAGCTGAACTATGCTTGGAAAGCATTTCATGGCAGCCTCTTATCATGTCTCACATAAGAGGCCATTTATTTTTAGCCCCCAACTTTAGGAGGTGGGGCTCTTGGCATCTGCGGTGTTGATCATACCCATTTAGAGCCTCAGCTGAAGCATGAAAGTCCACCTTATCTGGCTGTACGTGTAAAGATATTAATACACGGCAGGGAGAAACCAAGAGAAGGCCATGGGCATGCAACAGTGGTGGCAGCTTCCATCCACCTATTTCAGTCTTTTTTGGACCAGATAGAAAAAAAGGAATAAGGCTATTAAAGATAAGAACAGACCAGGTGTGGTGTGGTGGTGCATGACTTTATCCCACACTCAGGAGGCAGTGGCAGGTGGCTCTCTGTGAGTTTGAGGCCAGCCCAGCCTACATGTCCAGTGCCAGGACAGTCAGAGCTACATAGTGAGACCTTGTTTTGAAAAACAAAACAAATAAGGAGAAGGAAAAAAGAAAAAGAAAGAAAGAGAGAGAAAGATAGACAAAAAGAAAGATAGAAAGACAGACAGACGGACAGAAAAAAGAAGAAAGAAGGAAAGAAAGAAAGAAAGAAAGAAAGAAAGAGAAAAGAGAAAGGAAGGAAGATAAGGAGAATATAATTACTACATATTCTGTGCCCTGAACTGTCTTCTGGAAAGGATGGGCTTATTTTAAAGTATAAATGGAAAAAGTTCTAAGTGTCCATCAGTGGATCAATGGGTATGCCTACAATGAACTGTTATTTAACTTTTTTGAAAGAAAGAAATCTGACCATATACTACAACATGGATGAATCTGGAAGTCACTCTATAAAACAAGACAATCCTAGCTGGTATAGTGGTTCATACCTATGTTTGAAGCACTCAGGAGGCAGAGGCAGGATGAGTACCTAAATTCAAGGCCAGCCTGAGCTGAAGAATGAGATCCTGTCTCAAAAAACAAAACAACACTAAAAAGATAAGTAAACCAAACAAATCATTTAAAATAAGGCAAAAGGGGGTGCTGGAGAGATGACTCAGTGGTTAAGAGCACAGGCTGCTCTTCCTAAGTACACAGATTCAATTTCCAGCACCCACATGGCAGCTCACATTCTTCTATAACTCCAGTTCCAGGGAATCTGACAGCCTCTTCTGGTCTCCAAGGGCATCAAGCATTGTACATGGTGCGTAGACATAAATGCCTGAAGCTTTAATTAATCTTATCAATAAAAAACTGGGAGTCAGATATGGGGTAAAAACCTGAAAGATCAGAGAAGCAGGGGGACAGCCACAGTCGCTTTCTACCTCTACCGTTCCTCATCCAAAAGAGAACGAGATTCTCTTTCAGCCCCGCCTTACCACTTCCTGTCTCCTCTCTCCACAGTCCTCCAGACCCCTATGGTCTAATGTCTAGCTCTGCCCTCTGACTCCAAGCAAGCTTTATTTGTCAGAACACAATCAAAATATCCCACAACATTTCCCCCTTTTTGTCTAATAAAAAGTGAAATTTTTAGCTAACATAGTAAAACTATATACAATAAGTACAATAATTATATGCAAATATATACAGGCAATAATGACAATTAACAATGTTCAGTCCATTAGCATTTCACAAATTCTGAGAAAATACTCCATTATCTATCCTACCTTGGTGAGTCCAAGTGTTGTACCTAATTCACTTTCTATCCTAACTTGCATTACCAACCCAAAACTATCTTTTTATGTCTCTCAACCTTATATACTTTATATATCTTTTGTGAGTTTTCTTTTCTGAATTTGGTAACAAGGAAAACTATAACTATTTAGTCTTCAACTCCATCAGAGGCCCGAGAAGGATACAATATTACCTGATTACACAGGAACTGCAGAGCAAGCAACTTCCAAAACTAAGAAATGACAGAGACATTTGGCTGCCTGGACAGTCACCCCAAGGTTCCTCTGCAAAACTGGGGCATCCATTTTCAGCCTACAAGCCTAGAATATCTGACAGACTTTTCTATGAAGTAGGAATTTTGAAGGATTGTCCTACCTTGTCTTGGCAAAGTTTGGCTGTCACTTTCTTTTGTGTCCTGCTTGTCTAGTTTGGACAGCATACTGTCAGCAATTGAGGCAAGGGCAGTTTCTTTCCCAGTGGCTAACTTTGCTACAATGAAAGCAAACTCCATATGGAGGTTCTTCAATGCTCATCATCCTTTTTGGGGGTAGACTGGTGCTGCCAGGAGCAGACATGTCTCACTGTTGTGAAAAGCCTTATGTTATTAAAATATCTTAAATGCTATATTCTGTAGATCTCTGAAGTGTTTGAAGACCTCCTGTCTATCTAAACTATATCTCTGTTTGACCTTGAAAACATACCTAACATGACTACAAGTTTGATTGTAATAGGTGACTATTAACCTGCATTTCTATATTATCCTAAATAGTTTGGAGTAATAACTTTCAAGGACTAGAAATTCACATTACATTGTTAAATGAGCTGTATAGGCACACTACCTTGAACAAGAGTAGAAACATATATACAGTATGTTCTAACAAAAATAACCTTAAGTTTGTATCAATATACAAAAATATCTTAAACAAGAGTAGAAACCTATAATACAGTATAACAAAAAATATCCTCAAATTTGTATCAATATACAAAAATCCAAACCAATTGTAAAATATTTAAAACTAGTAGTTGCATTTTTGGTCTAAAAGTAGATTCAATAATCTACCCTTTCATCCTATCATTTCTATACCCGCCCCCCACTTTATCTTTTCAGAACAAGACCCCTGAATCTAATCACTTTTGTTCAGCTTTTTTCCTGCCTATTACCAATAGCAACTTGTCACCAACCCCCTTAAACAATGACAAATATTCATAACCCACTGAATGACCAAAACCATCCTACCCTATCTCTTGGGAATGTGGGCATTGTGTTCTTAAAATTACTTCCTGTTGTCTAGAGGCAACGGCATCTTTAGGGGACCCTGAAAAAAATTGGGATAATTGTCAAGTCCTGGGAGAGCTAGCTCTATTATTTGTATTTCCCATTACAGTCTCTGTTTAATGGGAAAATGCAGGGTTTATCTCAGGTCCTGGCTAGAGTAGTCTGTGAGACTGGACTATCTCAGCCACCTTGAAATTGTCCTGAGTAGTTTGTAGTTCAAAGCCGATCTTTGGGTGGTGTTTGTCAGTTTAGTGGTGTTACCATAGTCCCAGTGGAATCATCGTTGTGGGGCCCTGTTAGGCATGGTCTCTGTTATGCATGGTCATGGTTCACTGCAGAAAACTTAAATACTTTAAATGCCATATGCAGCAGATCTCGAAGAGGTTAAAGGACTGCAATTTGTTATGTATATCCAGAGTACAAAAACTTAATTCCTAGTTACCTGATAGAGACTCAAACACGAAATCATGTACAGGAAGCTAGATGAAGCCTTTTTTCTAAAGATAGTACTCTATATATCATTAATATCATAACAAAAAGTTTAATATATATGTATATTAATCTTATAAATTTTGAGATAATATTTATACCTTAAGAAAAGTTTTGCCGGGCGGTGGTGGCGCACGCCTTTAATCCCAGCACTCGGGAGGCAGAGCCAGGCGGATCTCTGTGAGTTCGAGGCCAGCCTGGACTACCAAGTGAGTCCCAAGAAAGGCGCAAAGCTACACAGAGAAACCCTGTCTCGAAAAACCAAAAAAAAAAAAAAAAAAAAAAAAAAAAAAAAAAGAAAAGTTTTAAAGAGTCAAAATAAATACAAAGGATTATGAGATTAGTAGCAATCTCATAATTAGTAGCAATTAAATAGTCCTTTAATTTTGGTTTTTCTTCTGTCCCATATCAGATAGCTCTTTGGACATGAGACAGATTTTGGATTTTCCTTTGAACAAGCATGCTTGGGTTTAGAGAAGAAGAGCACCACATTCCAACTCCAAAACCAGCTTTAATTTTTAACTGAACTGGGACTACAAAAAGACCATCTGCCTTATATGTCTGTAGAGAACAGCAGAAACAAACATTTGGGAAGATTTATGAAATTTTATCCTGCTGGAGATGTGATATACCAATAGGCCAATTTACTCTTTTTCTTGAACATTTTCTCTGAATGATTCAACCTTTTTCTTCAGATGTCTCATTTATCCAGTGATCTTCAGAGTCCATAGTTGGATGCCTTCATTCTCCTGGAAAGACAAAAACAAAACCCTTCCCAAACCCTATCTTTGGGGAGTTTCCCTTTTGGCAGGCTATATCTGATCAAATGAGAAGCATTTGTTAGTTTTATAAGTTAGTTTAGATTGAATGGTCACACTGTTAGATGAACTATTGCCTCTTCTAATCAAGAGGTCTCTCTTGTTCGAATCTATTCTTTATCAATTTCGATGGTATCCATAGCTTTTCTTCTCCTGTACAATGTCATCTATTCCAACTTTTAGTTTTGGTCTTTGATCATTTATAGAAGTTTGCCAAAATATTTGCATTATGGTTTCTCCCAAAATTTTTGTTTTATCTTCTAAAGCTGTTCTATGATCCAGAGCAGTATGTTTTTTTTTTTTTACAATAGTTTAAATTTTTTTACAATAATTTTTACATTACATCCTTTAATTGCTCTGGGGAGGAGTTTCCCCCATGGTGATAGGGAATGATTGAACCAAATTTGACATGGGGTACTGCAAGAGGCCCCCCAAGGCATTTCCCAATGGCAAAGGGTTACCTTGTCTGTCCCTTGTTGATCTGCATTTGTTGACCCAATGTTGGACTTTGCTGCACCGCCTAAGTACTCCAGAAGGCAGAGGCCATCAGTTTGGATTATAACTTCGAAGAAAACATTGTTTCTAGGAACGCCCTGCCTATAATCTTTTTGTAGGTGACCTGTTTACCACAATGAAAACACCTGACATTTTGGCTATAAATATGGGTGTCTTTTAGATTTTAACAAAGTATCTGGGTGTCTCGGTGAGGCACGGGATGTCAAGTCATGAGGCTAGCCTATCTCCCTCTTTTACTTACTTACAAACTAGGAAAGAAGAGGAATATTCAGCATTTCAAAGTCCCTAAAATGCCTCATTTCCGGGGCACTAAGCTACATAGCCTAGCGAAGAAGAATTGCTTCCAGGGCCGCTGAATCTCCTGCCTCTTTCTCCAATGGACAGGTTAGAACGCTATCTCCTCCAGGGCCTGGCAGAAGCTGTAGGCGGTGGCACCCAGGAAATAAAGCAGATTATTGGCTATATCTGTCATAGTTGTTCTAAACATGGTATTCCCAAGTGAGCAGACATGGGAAATCAGACTCAAGAATATAGCACCCATCTGAGCACGGTAGCACAGGCCTTTAATCCCAGCACTGGGGAGTCAGAGACAGGTGTGTTTCAGTGAGTTTGAGGCCAGCCTCATCTATCTAGAGAGTTCCAGGACAGCCATAGCTACATAGTGAAACTCTGACTCCAAACGAACAACAAACAGTAACAACAAACCCAAGACAGAGCCCCGAGCTCAACGGCTGTGTTTTGTGACCCGTACATTAAAGTCATCAATGTTGGGTGTGAGGCTGGACAACTGGCTTCCATGTTCTGCGGGTGTCTCCCGTGTTCGGAGTTCCCAGCGTGAAGCTGGATTAAGAGGCTGGAAACACTGTCCATCCGCACCGGCAGAGCAGAAAAGATGTTGCAAGCGAAGAGTCCTGCTCACCCCCAAATCCTACTCAGGTTGTTACCAAAGCGCTGGGCAAGCAACGAAGAAGACGAAGAAGACGGAAGAAACACTGTTGGAGACAGAGGAACTTCTTTCACCTGCTCACCCAGTCGGCTGGCGCTTGCCGCAATGATCATTTTGGACGGTAGGAGGCGATGTTGCCCACAACATTCCATACTCAAGCTTTCTCCAAGGGGCAGCCTGGCTTCTACCTTGATAATCCATAGCAGAGAAGCTATTTGCAGCTAGAGAGAGAGAAAGTGCTTAAAAACAAACGTGCACTAGCTCCTGGTCCCTGTTTTTCGGAGGAACCATGAAAAAGAGACGGAAGGGGAGCTTACTGACTTCTTTGTCTTTTTTTTTTTTCTCCTCTTCCCTCATGTCAAGCGATTTTCCATTTGCCTCCTCCCCAGTGACTGATACAGGGAGAAAGCCTGTGGCTATGACCATCCCTAGATGGCAGAGCCTAGAACGTGATTTCTCCTGGCCTGAGTGGGGGGTGGCGCTTCCAGCCACGTGGCTTCCCTCGCTGCCTCTTGTAGACCCGAGTGAGCCGCTGCGTATTGACCAGACCCTATTTCAGTCCGGCGTCTACTTGTGTATTGGGCTCAAAGGTTAAGAGTTCATTTAGTGGGGATTCTCTGTTGGTATATAAACAAACCCTCTAAAAATTAGACACCCCGGTGGCACAGAAAAGGCAGCAGAAGACTATGTCAGTCTCTAGAGAAACTAAGTTGGCAAAGAAAACCCTTGGCAGACACGGCATTTAAGCCTGGTTCTATTCATTTGATTCTCCAAAATTAATGTTTGTAAGCGTGTATTCTCAATGAAATTCGAGGAAATTCAAGATATTTCTCCTTTAGGGGCCCTCTCCCACTCTGGAGTTCTTGTTTTTCTTTATGTTTACTCTGGGGGGAAAGAGAAATTAAAAGTCAGGTGTGGTGGCATTTCACAGGAGCCCTGGCACACAGAGGCGAGGCGGGAAGATTCTTCAATTCAAGGCCATCTTGAGCTAACAGACTGAGTCCCTATCTGAAAAATAAAATAAATGAATAAAATTGGAATTCAACATAATAATTCCTCCATATTTATGAAATTCTGGGGCTAGAGAGATGGCTCAGTGGTTATGAATGCCTTACTGGTCTTGCAGAGGATCTGACCTAGTTCCCAGCACCCACTTTTGGTGGTGCACAAACCCATGTAGTTCTAGCTTCAGGGAGAACTGATGGTTCAGGCTTCCATGAGCACTTGAACTCATGTGCACATACCACCCCCCACACACATACTCATGATCCACATACCACCTGCCCCCCCACTCACACATGCACATACCTCCCTCCCACACATGTGCACATAATTTAAAAATAAAAATATTTTTAAATCCACCTTATAAAAGAAAATATTTAATTTTTAATAATCCAGCATTTCCCGAGCATAGTAGTACACACTTTTAATCCCAGCACTGGAGAGACAGAAGCTGGGAGATTTTTGTGAGTTCTAGGCCAGCCAGGGCTACAAAGTGAGACCCTGCCTCAAACAAATTAAAACAAAAAACTACCTTTCTTTCCTCCATTGATCTGAAATGCCAATGTTAATCTAAAAACCAATTGTGTGTATTTGGGAAAAAGAAAAATCACCTCTGGGTTCTCTGTATTCCACACCGAAGATCCCCATGTTCAATCAAGTGCCAGCATTTATCTGCTTGATTCTTTCTTGCTTATTCTTAGCGTGCCTCACAGTCTCATCCCTTGCATGCACACCTTGCTCTATTAAATTAGAAGCACTCTGAGGGAGGGGGATGCTTTTTTTTTTTTTTTTAATAACTTTTTAGTTCTGCAAGCTTTTCCTTATGGGGAGTTGGCATCCGGTCGGCATTTGTTCCTTGATTAAACTTGGAATGAGTCGAAGGTTGGGTTGGTAAATTCACGACAGAGGTAAGCCTCTCCTTTCCAGCCCCACCCTCACCACCCGCCAACGTGAAATTCCTCTCTTAGAGTTCTCTGTGTCATCCCTTTGGAGCCCAGGCTCCTGTAACCTTCTCCCGTTGCTTACCGGTTTCACTCCCATCCAACCTTCCAAGCATGGCTGTCTAGGTGACACTTATCTGCCGTGTCCCTACAGTGCCCGTGGCCATCTCTCAAACAGTGACACATGGGGAGACATCACACACTGCTGAGAACAGCCTGAGGTGTGGGAGGAATTCACAGAATGCTTTTTAATTTTTGAAGCTGTTTTAAAACTCATCCTGTTTGGCCATCTGAACTTTTTAAATTTGTAAATTTTACTCAGATTTATTTTTAATTCTAATAAACATGTATGGATGGTAGTGAAGGGTGCAGAGCACATGTGTTTTTGTTATAGTTACAATCCGCAGCATCCCCAGACTCATGTTTTTGAACAGCTGGCCCTTAGATACATAGCATAAAAATTATCATCTAGATCATTTTATATGTATGATTCAGTGTCATTAAGAATGTATCAGTGGCTGGGCATTGGTGGCACACACTTTTAATCCCAGCACTTGGGAGGCAAAGCCAGGCGGATCTCTGAGTTTGAGGCCAACCTGGTCTAAAGAGTGAGATCCAGGACAGGCACCAAAGCTACATAGAGAAACCGTGTCTCAAAAAAAAAAAAAAAAAGTATCAGTATCTTCTGTTTGTGACCAAAATACTTAATAGGAACAACTTAAGGGAGTAAGGTTCGTTTTGGCTCACGGCTTCAGGTGTGTTTCAGTTTATCAAGGCAAGGAAGGCAAATGGCGGTAACATCCATAGTGGTGTGAGTGTGAAGCGGATCTGGAAGCAAAGAATGGCCAGATTGAGGGGCAGGACTATTAATTTTCAAAGGTCTGCCCCTCATGTCCTACTTCCTAAGTTAGGCTCCACTTCCTCAAGGGTCACAGCTTTCAAAATGCCTCAAGACTGAGGGCCAAACACTGAAAACGCAGGTCTGTGGGCCATCCCAGATTCAAACCAGGATAATGAGCGCTCACATGCTGTGTGACTGTTCACACCCTCCACCTTCAGAACTCTTTTCTTCTTACAAAAATGAAGGCAGCTGGGCATAGTGTCTCACACCTGCAGCATTTTGGAGGTGGAGCGGGAAGATTCGGAGTTCAAAATGACATAATCAGCTACATGCAGAGTTTGAGGCCACCTGGGCTACATGAGCCCATGCCACAAACAAACCAAGAAAACCCGAAAGGCATACCAATAAAAAGAAAAAAGTCTCTCTATTCTTTATCTCCCCCAGTCCCTGACAACCAATATTTTTAATCTTTATTTTTATTTATTTATTTATTCATTCATTTATTCATTTATTTATTCTTTTTTTTGTTTTGTTTTGTTTTGTTTTGTTTTGTTTTGTTTTTCGAGACAGGGTTTCTCCATGTAGTTTTGTACCTTTCCTGGAACTCACTTGGTAGCCCAGACTGGCCTCGAACTCACAGAGAATCACCTGGCTCTTCCTCCCAAGTGCTGGGATTAAAGGCGTGCGCCACCACCGCCCAGCCCAGCCAGTCTTTCTTTTTTTTTTTTTCTTTTTTTTTTTTTTGGTTTTATTTTAATTGTTGGAGACAGAGCCTTGTTAAGAAGCGCATGTTGGTCCTAGGTTCTCCCTTCCTCAGCCTCCACCATGCCTATGTCTACTCTTTATATTTTTGTGGCTGCCAATCACACTGCCCTCCTTTTCTAACCTCACATCAGCCATGGGGTTCCAACTTCTCCTTGGCCTCCCCTGTCTTACAGTTTATCAAGAAAATAAGTGTAATATATTTCCTACCTGTAGGTGGCAGTACTTTAACACTCTGCATCATCATTAAAAGATTTTCAGAAATCATTTGCAAAATTATAAAACGTTTTATTATTAAAAAAAAAGTCAACTACACACAAAGGTAGGGAGTGTCACAAGGGGCCCCACTGTCTCCAATGGCCGCTTCAACCTTTGCTACCCTAAGCAGGCTATTTCCTTAGCTTACTTCCCCTTCCATTCATCTAGGTTATTTTGAAGCAAATCTCAAACTACTATGAAATTCAAACAGAAGAAGCCATGACATCACTTTACAAGTGCCTAAAAAAAATTCCAGTGGCATTCACGGGACTCTGCCACATAAAAGGACAAATAAGAAACCAACAAAACGCAACTGTCCTGCCACGAAGAGGAAAAGCATCGAACTCTATGTGCTTGTTTGATAACACTCGACCGTCTATCACACGCAGTTGGAGGTTTATACAGACCGAGTGTGTGCAGATGATAGAAAGTGTGTTACTTTGATTTCCTTAAGTGATTGCTAAGTTAGAAGTGGAAGGGTAAGAAATGGCTGCAGAGAGGACGCATAAAAGAACAAGTTAGAAGTTTCTGCAGAGCGAGCGCCAGGGTAGAGAAAGGGAATAGGAACAAGGCAGGGGAATGGAAAATTACTGACTTGTTAGAACAAAGCCGTGGCAGCTGCTGGCTCTAAAATTAGGAACAGAGGCGAATTTCCAGAGCACCCCCAAACAACTCACAAAGGTTCAGTTCACCCGGTACCTTCCAGAGCAATGTTAACTCTCAAAGAGCGTGCAGTGAGCTACCGATGGGTCCCTCGGTCTGCAATACCTCCCTTGTCCAGTGCTTGCTGCCCGCTGAGTGCAGGACTATACCTCTCCAAAGGGGCCGCCCTTGAGTGACAGCTCCCTGAAAGTTCACAGCAAGATGATTTCATCTCTAAAGATGTTTGTGTTTTCTGTGCTTTTCTCGGGCTTCTGTTTTCACAGACAATCCAAAAAAGCCACAGGTATTACTTGTCGTTATCCCAAAGTGAGGTGTACTGTGACGACCACGGCGCCCTGGTTGCACCACAAGGACCATGAACTTTCAGGCAACTGGGTGATGTGTTTTTTTACTGTCTGATACAGAAATTTAGTCAGATAAAGGAAGAAAGAGAGCAGAAAAGAGAAAACAAGGAAGAACATTTTAAAAGGAACCTTACATAATGTTCTGTACCCAGGGCACATTTGTCTTTCGATAACTAGAGGGTAACTGGAGGAGCCCACCAATGTCTTGGTATACAACATCCCACTGGGAAGTCAGCTGCATCACTGAGCATCTAACTCAAACTCTGGAATTCATTTGGTCACTGTCTAGCTCATAGATTCAGGAGTTGTTCTGGGTTCCTTCCAAGTTAGAGATTTTAAATAATGTCTAAAAGTCCTGCTTTACCCCCTCATCTAGAAAGCCAGGGTAATGACATTACAGATGCCCCTGACCTGATAATGAGGTTGTGTCCTGTAAACCTATCAGGAGTTGAAAATGCATTCAATGTACCAACCCCACTGGACACCCCAGCTTAGTGATGGGGTGTAGCACATCAGTTGACTGGGAGCTGCCACTCTCTGCCAACCCTTAGCATTGCAAGAGAATGCCATCGGCCCAGGAAAATTTCCTAATTCAAAACACAGTTTCCACTAAGGCATAACACTCATATAATTGTAAAGCCAGAAACTGGTAAGTTGTCTGAGGGTGGTTCTCGCCATCAATACTTAGAAGACCGAAGGAGAAAGGACATGCACTCACGTTCAGTCACACAGCAAGCTCAGGGCCAACCTGGGCTTCAGAGTGAGACCCTGTCTTAGAAATCCCCCAACTACCCAAAATCAGTAGTCAGGAACCAGGAATTTTGAATGTTTGTAGAGTATTAGCTTTCAAGTGGACAGAATTATCCTGGCACTCCAGAGTTCTCACTAACTGCTACATGGTAGCCTTAATATAGAGATAGTTGGTGCAAGAAAACTAGATAAATCCGTGGATTTCATCCACTTATAGACC